>NW_022280042.1:1719580-1720559 GCF_004355925.1 Anarrhichthys ocellatus
AGAAATCAGGAAGGGGGCAAACACTTTTTCACACAACTGTATATATATATGAACACACTCGGTCACACACACGCAGCGTGATGGACGGAGAAGTCACGGCTGACAATTTAATCTCAAAGTGTCCCCCGGTGTCGGGAGTTGGCGGGGGCCCGGCGTTTGACAGCGCTGACAGACAAATCATGTCAACGCCAGCGTCTGCAATATTGAACAAGAGCTGACATTTTTTTCTCCAATGCTGAAGGGGGGGGAGAAAATATGCTGCGGTGGAGGAATGTGTCTCATTTTCACTCAGCTGTTGGTTTTGATTCGGGTTTGCCGTGGACTCGTACTTTTATTATCGTCTCAACTTTCCCCTAGTTCCCCCGAGTGTTTTTTCTTTTCTAAAAATTTTGAATGAAACAAACTTTCTGTATCTGTGGAAAAAAAAAACCTCTCCACCGCGCATCACAGACGAGGCGCAAAAATAAGTTGTGAAAGCCTTCTGGGGGAAAAAAACGTGTCCTTGAACCGGGATGTGTTAATGACTGTACGGCGAGGCAAGACGGAAAATTATGCAGCACCTCCTCCCAGTATTTTGACTCACTTGTTCTTCTGTAGAACATGAATGGCACCTCAGGTTTATTTCAGCATTGTGTGTGTGTGTGTGTGTGTGTGTGTGTGTGTGTGTGTGTGTGTGTGTGTGTGTGTGTGTGTGTGTGTGTGTGTGTGTGTGTGTGTGTGTGTGCGGTGAAGACAAAGAATTAGAAGCTGACAGATGCTGGGAAGGTTTTTGAAATTCTCTGAGATTCTCATTGAGTTCCATTGCAGCCGAATGCCACCGCTGTGTTTGTTTGTTTATCCGCGTAACTGCGTGTTTGTGTTTGGGGGCTGCGCATAGAAAATACCAATACAGCCCAGGAATGGATTTCTTTCCCGCCAGTTTGTTCCTGGCCGTGTGTGTGTGTGTGTGTGTGTGTGTGTGTGTGTGTGTGTGTGTGTG
>NW_022280042.1:1720569-1730360 GCF_004355925.1 Anarrhichthys ocellatus
TGTGTGTGTGTGTGTGTGTGTGTGTGTGTGTGTGTGTGTGTGTGTGTTTTCCTCGTATGCAGTAACATTTATCAAGTCCACACACACACACCCTTTTTAAATAGTCTGGTTTACCTTGAGGGCTCAGTCAATACGCACTGGAGCAGATGTTGAGTTTGTATTTAGCTCTGCGTGTTAACACACATTTGTCAATGTTAAAGATGACTACAGTGGCAGTGTAAAGGATGAGGCTGGCCGATGTTCTATAACATGCGTTGTGTGTGTGTCAAAGCTCGATGTATCTTCTTCCCTCTGCACCACAGACCTCCCTTTGTTGTCTCTTTAAAACTATTAAAAACACATCGGTGAGCCACACTGTTGCACCGGGTGACACGTTTCTTCGCTACAATGCCCGTGGGCACCGCAGTTCATTTTGACTCCGTCTCGAATCCACCGTTCTGCCTTTAACAATGCTCTCCTTACCAAATGTGTATTAATCCGCAGCTGAAAATAGTCCCCAATCGATGCGCTGTTTCCCCTTTGTTTGAGTAGCGTTTGCGAATAAACTACAGTGCCCAGCTGTTTTAGGAAATTACTGAGCCCATTTATCAGCAGGAACCAATGGGCTGTAAACATTTTGTACCTTGTATGTGCATTCAAGAAACCTGCTATGAAAGATAACACATTTGACATTCCCTTGAAGTATTTTAAAAGTCAAAATACAACAAAAGATTCCAGCTTCTCAAATGTAAATATTTGCTGTTTTTTTGCTTTTCTGTGTTAGTGTTTGGGTTTTGGACTGTTGGTCGGACAAAACAATCGATTTGACGTCTTTGAGTGTGTGTGTGTGTCCTCCAGGGCTATCAGCAGCAGTAAGGTGACGGTCCTGGGCTACGGCCTGCTCACCACGGACGCGCGCCCCCTGGTGGAGGCTCTGAGCAGGCAGCGGTTCGCCGTGGTCGTGGTGGACGAGTCGCACTACCTCAAATCCAGGAACGCGGCGCGGACCAAGATCCTGGTGCCCCTCATTCAGGCCGCCAAGCGGGCCATCCTTCTCACCGGCACCCCGGCCCTGGGTCGGCCTGAAGAGGTAATGAAATCTGCTCAAATGATTAGAGTTGGAGAAATGCCGTATAATGGGAAAGAATGCAAATTTAAGTGGAGTGAGCTTTTAGTATTTTTTTTTTCTCCTTCCAGTTTCAAAAGTGCTGATTCTTAACCCAGACTCATGAAGAAACATTATAGGGCCACAGAGCTAACTCGGGGCTCATCTCTGGCTCCTCACAAAGATGCTTCTCAATATAGCGCAGGTAGATCACCATGGCAACTTGCTCCGGAGCAGATTCCGACACTCAAAAAAGCCAATTAACTCTCCCCGGCATCACTTATCCTCGAGGATCCCGTGGTCTTATTTCAATAACCTTTTGTTGCAAAAACTTCATTTGCAAAGGCCGATATGAACAAGACACCGCGCTGCAATAAATGAGACAAGTAATAAAAAGAGGCGCACGGGGTGGGGGTAAGGGGGGGGCTATTGAATTTAGAGACAATAAGAAGGGCTGTTCACAGGACAACGGTGTTTGGAGAGCGCCGGAGCCATTCCCCATCTCCATAATGATTTATTATATCATTTTTATATATGATACATTGAAGCAGTGGGTTGCAGCCGTATTCCATCACTGCAGGACGAAGTGAATGGAAAATCTTTTCAAGGCCTCATCGTGAAGAGACAATACAGCATCAATAAGACGTACTGTATGTCCACCGTGCCCTAATGACGGGGCACTGATACAGCCCTGTGCTGAGGCCTTTTACGCTGTCTCTACTTTCCCTCCAGTCATCCTCTCCGGCCCCGGGAGCAGCATTCATTCGGGCTCTTACGGTGTTGCTCGTAAGCTTAATATGTTGGCTGTAGTTAATGATGTAGTGTAAGTAGTCAATTTATTTACTGTGTTTACAAATTATGCAGTTGATTTGAAAAATAATAGTCGTATTTTTGCCACATAATTGATTATTCATAACCTGCATAATCTGAATATCTGTGTTGTACATTGAAAATACTACAACTTTATGTATGCAGAATGTTTAACAGAGTTACAAAGGGCTTCACAGATATTTATAAACGATAAATCATTGAAAGAACAATACAAAGCAGAAACCCAGCAGAGGCAAGATGACGACAGTAGTTAGAGGCCCTACAAATACAGGTATTTATCTGTACAATTAAATATTCATGACAAAATATATATAATATCGAATAGCAATAATTCATGTTAAAGTTTTGGGGAAAAAACATCCATGGTTATTTATCTATTAAGAGTTTTTAACAGTCAAAAACTAATCTGCTTCATCAGGACTGTCTCGCTTAATCCTGATTGGCGCACGGAAGTAAGTGACATCACCTTTTTTCCCCCAACTGAGACACGCTGAACTCGCACAGTGAGAGAATCACACCGACCAAACAGCTCAGAGGGAAACTTCCTTTCTATACTCAAACGGGAGAAAATTAGGGACCATTTTCAGCTGCGGATTAATACACATTTCTAAATTTTCTAAAGTTATTTGTTTAGTTACACTCTGGCACGTGTGGAGTCAGAATCTGAGTGGTGTAGTCTGATGTGAGACCATGAAGAATATTTTATTGAATTAATTATAAAAAGCAATGATTGCAACAAATGAATTTAAAATATAACACAATCTAAAACAGACTGGGAGCAAATGTAAAGCTAAATCTGGTGCTATTTGGTCACATTTGTCAGTTTTGTCCCTGTTGTGTTAAAGAAAACGAACAAAGTGATAGAGCTGATAACCGACTACATTACTAGTCTGACATCATAGGCTTTGTGTTGACTATTTTTAAGTATCTTATGTGAGATGGGACTCAGACTCCTCTGTCATCAAACTGCCACGTCGCTGCGAGGAAAACTTAATTATTGCCTCAACTCGATCGCGATAATTAACCGAGACCCAGGCAGCTAATTAATTCCAGAAATGGAGCGATGTTGGTGCTTGTAAGAAATCTGGAGAAGGTGTGTGCGTGTGCGTGTGAGATACATGCCATCCTGTCTTTGCCATCGCCTTGCCCCGCAGTGTTGAGGTTAGTTTTTTTTTTTTTTTTTTTTGAGATATCATCTCTCTCCCTCTCCCTGCCACTAGAATCTGAAATCGAATATAACATTTTATATCATCCACAGCATAAACCTGATAAGCCCTGTCCCTGCCTCTGTGCCAGTCTCCCCGCTGCCATCATTACTCACTGGTGGCTCTGACATCGAGTTAGCACACAGCTCAGGGCATGCTGCACCGTTCACGATGTGCCCTCATTCCACCCACCTATTATATCAACAGTGTGAGGGCAGAGGGGGGGGGGAGATGCAAAGTTCCTGTTGAACAAGCGCTGAATTTAGAACAGCGCTCGCACTGTGTGGCTGATCGCCTCACCGATGATTGCCTGTCATCGCTTCAGAAATTGCTGCAAATATGCCATACGTTAATGCTGGAGACAGAACAGCTTGTCGTTCTTTTTTTTTTTTGAACGATGCAAAGACCTTTTTGATGACTTTCTATTTCTCCATATTTAATTTTCAAATCAGTTTCTTCTTTTTTTTTGTGCCTTATCTGACTTCGCTGGCGATTTAACCTGGTTAGTTGGCTGCTGACACAAATACACCGTCGCACAATGCATGGCTGGTAAACTAGGCGAAGGACAACATGACCTTAAATACATTGCACACAAGATGCACTTCATGACAGTAGACTAATCGTGAGCGCAAGTAAGGTCTGTGATTAAAGCACCCCCAAAAAAGCTCTCTGTATTTTGAGTTATTGCGTGCGACTTTCAGAAAGTAAAAGGTGAGAAGTTGTGGCTACTAAAATAGCGTGCCATCTTCATGTCACGCTGCTAAACTTAGCAGCTGTGGTATGAGAATGGTGAAATTTATACAAGATATTGTAATAAAATACCTTTTTCCAAAGTAAAAGTTATTATTGTTAGCATTTGGGGACATACACTTATTCACTTTCTTACCGAGAGTTAGCTAGATGGGATTGATACCGCTTGCTCGCTAAATACCAAGCTACTGCCAGCAGCTGCTTAGCTTAGCTGAGTTTAGCTGTTTTTTTGATAAACTCATTGAATTATTTGTCTGTGACATGAAACGTCGTAACGGTAGCAAAAATTGAGAAGAGTGACAAACTGACTTTGCTGAGTTTCTGACTCTAAATGAGTCGGCGTTAGTCATGTCAGTTAGCAGTATTTAGCTAAAGTTTGCAAACATTAGCTACAACAAGCTACGTGACAATTAAGGGTTAATGGTGATTGCTAAAACATAATGTAACATTAGCTTAAGGAGAGACGAGTGATAAAGTTAGTTTATAATGTCAGTTACACAGCAACATTTATATACATTTAAAAAGAAAAGGAAGTAAATGTTATTGGTAGGAAAATATACTAGAGATTGAGATATTACAGATAAAAGGAGGTTAATTCAAAAATGGGACGCAGCAATATTGTCACACATTCTCCACGGCTTGTCCCAAGTCTCTGTCTCTCTTCCCCAGCACACACACTTACACACACACACAGCCTGTAATGGTTTATCACAGAGCACCTATTAAGGGCCCTTTTCCTGTCTCTGTGATTCACAGCTTTTCATGCAGATTGATGCCCTCTACCCCAAGAGGCTCGGAACCTGGACTGACTATGCCAAGAAATACTGCAACGCCCATTACAGGTGGGTCTTCAACGCACACACAAGCTAACGTGCACCTCGTACACATCGTCCCACATATTTGTAGTGTAGCTTAATGCTACTATACATGTCACATGCTACTTGTTTGACATTTTGGTAAACGCGCTGATTCACCTTCTTGCCGAGAGTCAGCTGTGAAGGTAACTCTGAATTTGACAAATCTAGGCTCGCTGCCTCAAGTGTTTACGCTAAGCTAAGCTAGGCTAAGTTAACTAGCTCCAGCTTCATATTTAGTGGTATTTTATTTAACTCTCGCCAAAAAAATGTGAATAAGCACATGTCCTAAATCGTCAAATGAAACTTTATTTTAATCCATTTTTTATTTACACACTTTTAATTCGTTGCTCAATGATATAAGCAGACTTTCCAATAGATCCCATCTACCATTAAATTCTCACTCTTTTCAAGTGTCTGCTGGGATAAGGTGGGCTGTACCTGACTCTGGAGTGGCGGTGCTATTGAGTTGAGGTGGTTTTGTTGTCAGAGCCAGACCCGACCGAAGCCAAGCGTTAAAATGCCAACTGGCTGCCACTTGCCTGTGACGATCAGTTACACGTGTGAACACACACATCAAATGCATTGTTTTGGATGTCAATCACAGTCGGGCAGCTCTGCTTTGGATGGGCCCGCCGGCATTAGTGACAACACTTTGTATCTAATAGCACTCGGTGTGGCTGGGGGGGGGGACGCTGCTCTGAGCCACATCAACACATTCATGCGAAAGATCGAGCGCGCACACACACACACACACACACACAAGGGCGCAAAGCAGAGTCACATTAGGCAAAGTCTTCCTATTCCCTTCATCATAGTGATGTTATTGTGGGAGGGAGAAAAGTAGCTGCACAGCTGTGGAGTTGCTGGTTCAAATCCCCTCTCAGCAAACCAGAAGCAGAAACATTCTTTCACTTCCCCTTCCCTCAGAAACTACACGTTTAGATACCGAAGTGTGAAACAGCGCATTTTGGCAGTGGCTTGTTAAGTTTGTCCAGACTTCCAGCCAATATGGCAGATGACCAGCCTTTGTGTGGAGGGCCAGTTCTATTCTAAAAAAAATCCGCCTGGCAGATAGATTGCGAAAGTTGCCAGGCGAGTTTTGGGATAAACCTGCTGGCCATTAGACAAAATAGTTTGCTGCTCTGCAAAGTTGCCCTTAAGCAAAAAAAACTGATTTCCCCCCCCCCAACAACTGCTCCAGCAGAGCTGCTCAGCGGTACACGATGGAAGGCTGTTGCAGAGCCGGGCAGCTCCCAGGTGGGAATGTTTTAAATGTGTTTAACTACTCCTGCAGGGCATTGCTGTAAATAACTATGCTTTCTTAGGAAGTTTCTCTCGGTTTTCGAAATATATAAAATGCATCTACAGCCACAGCTTCGCCTCTCTTTTTTTTTTTTTTTTCTCTCACAGGTACTTCGGGTCTCGCAGGCAGTGGGACTGTCGCGGGGCGTCCAACCTGGATGAGCTGCACCGGCGGCTGAGCGAGATCATGATCCGCCGTCTCAAGGCCGAGGTGCTCAAGCAGCTGCCCCCCAAAGTCCGCCAGCGGATCCCCTTCGACCTGCCTAAGGAGGCCGCAAAGGTACATGTCACACGACAACATGTGGCCTTTTGTCGGACATCCAATCACTTTGCCGATGTCGTTATTTTCAAGGGCTGCAGCTAACGATTGTTTTCATTCCAGACCAATCACGAGTCGATAGTTTTGTGTGAATGTCAGATAATAATTAGGTGCCGCTCATAATTTCCCAGAGCCCAAGGTGACATTATCAAATGTCCAGCTTGAGAAACGGCTCAAACCATTAATTAACCATGAAGATAGTTCCCAAATAATTTTTCTGTTGATGGACCGAATGATTAATCGCTCAAGCTCCAACGTTTACACACATGCCCGACGCAAATTTCCAAAAGCGTCGCGTCTAAACATCCAGTCGCGTGTCATGTCTCGATTAATAGAGATGCGGCAGATTCACGCTGTTAGGTAAAATTAAATTCTGTTATCTCCGGGTTTATGTATTTCTCAGCACACGGGGAGTGATTAAAGATGATATATATACAGACGACACTCTCCTGCTCATCACCTTTTTATTTATTTATTGTGCTGCTTTAACTGTTGTTAGAATTTTGTAAATGTCGCTTTTTTACCACTTTCATCGTGGTATGCTCTGAAGGTCCTTTTTAGAACGAAAGCTAAAAATAAAGTGTTCTCTGCATAGATTTAAGTGTGCGGACATCTATTCTACCAGCACCACTTTCATCATAAGTTGCCAATTTACATATATATATATATATATATATAATTAATTATATATATATATATATATATATATATATATTTTCTAATGGTCCTCTTCACAGAGTGCACCATGTTGCGCCGTCACATTCTACAGTAGCCCAGAACGGACAAACCAAACACTTTTTGCATTTTCTTCACGTTACTTGAAGGCCACCGTAGTTCTCTACACGTTTATAAATGGAGCAGTGAGCGAAGCAAAATGAATAGTCTCCCCGAAAAAGGGACAAAGTCGATTTTAGATTTTGGTGAACTTGGAACACTCGAATGAACCCCAAACGAAAAGGTGAGAGAGATTCAGGATAAGAATAAGAGGCCCGGTCTCTTTTTCCAGCTTCTACTCTACATTTGCTGCTTTTCTCACTTTTATATTATCATAAACTCCATATATTTAGATTTTTGATTATTGGTTGGACAACGCAAGCAATACAAAGATGTCGTCTTAGGCTGTGGGAAGTTACGGCAATTATTTTTACTATTTTCTGACATTTGTTTTCTGACATATTTTCTGCCTATTGCTGCTTTAAGGTTGAATAACTCCTCTTCACCCTATGTACAGATAAGACAGTGTTTGTGCGTGCATGTGTGTGTGTTCCCTACCAGGGCATTTGTAGAGTGGATGTCATGTTTGGTGTGTAGGTGTTTCGCATCTCTTTTTTATTTTTCCCGGCTCCCCAAAGTTATGGTTGCGGTCTCTGCCTCCCACGCCACGCCGGATGCATTAGCACACGTGGTTGCTAATGTGGCTTTGACCCGGGCCTGTGCGCCCGGCCTCCACTCTCTGCGCCGGGTCACTGCTGTCGACGCTACAAAGGAGGTCGCTTTCCTGACGGAAGCAACCGGCACAGAGAACAATACACATTTAGAAGCAGTAGGAGTGGAAGCTCTAGCTCTAATTACGCCAACATCCCAAGAATGACACGACAATAAGGAAGTTGCTCATGAAAAGTGATGAAGCAGGATTTTCTTTTTTCTCTCTTCAAATGTTAAGGGACGCTTTAATTGTCGGGTTAAATATGGTCGGTGTTCCTACACAGTGGTGCCAATTAGGCCGGAGAACGTACGCGCGGAACGGTTGGAAAAAGTTCACGTCGTGCCTCGCAGTCGTTCCTCGCTTCGCTCTCTTGTGAGTTGTGGCGCTGAAACATCCGCGGATAAATGAGCTCGCAGATCATCCGTCTTTGCGGAAACAAAAGGAGCGACCGGCTGTCTTCGTCTGCTCGTCCGTCCCAGGAACGCAACGAGGGAAGCTCTTCAAATTTGGCACAAATGTCCTCTTAAACTCAGGGACGAACTGATACGATTCTTTCCATAACTCAATGCTATTTATGACAAATTTTTTAAAAAAATGTAACGATGAAGTGGTTTTACAGTTGGCGGAGGCCCACCACCGCGAGGCGGTACTCCTAGTTTGGCTCGTTAGTGTATTTTAAAACCGGTATTTGTCCACTGAGAAGAATAGACGGCCATTTTACCCTCCCAACTAAATGGACTGGTTTTTAAGAGATGAGAAAGGGAGATGTGAAGTGGCCAGTCCCCCCCAAAGCGACGGACATTGTGCCTCCTCCACGAGAAATGGAAAAATATGAACAATATGAAGCATAAAAAGGTCTTTTGAAGCCCAGTTTTGCCAGCCGACGATATCTAATGTACACCAGCACCACTCGCCAATACAGCCTCGTTCCCCCTGTCTCATTTTACTCCCTAATGACGGCTTTTATCTTCCACAGCAGACACTTTTTATGCCCCTCCTGCCCTTTACGTTTTCAGCCCTGGCCTTTTGTCACGTTAGTCTAGTGAATATCATCAAGGGTGGATTGTTTAGCCACTCAGGTTTTTTCTTCCCCCCCCCCAGCAGATTACAAAGCAATCTTTTTTTTAATTAGAAATAAACATTGAGAGACAGTCCAAGCCGCGTTCGCGCAGGTGCTGCGAGTGAAACATCTGAGGGGGGGGGGGGGGGCATGAAAGAAACGCGGCTTTGCGTTCCCGCAAATCCGATGCCGTTCGTTCCCCCGGCCGTCCTTGACTTTGACAAGGTTTGGAATCCGCCGAAATGCTAATTATTTCACTAAATGGTGCAAAGCTTTCGTTTCACCAAGCGCCTCTCATTGCACCGGTCACGCGCAAAATGAAAAAAAAAATTCTGTTGTCACATTAATAAGGCTTCTCACTCTTTTCTCCCCCACCCCTCTCCCACCTCGCTCACTCATCACCCTCCCCTCTATGTATGTATGTATGTATGTAGTTGCTTAATCATACGCGGACCACCTCTTCGCTCAGCCCGCCATATGGCTTCACAGTTTTCGCGTCGTTTGATATGCAGCGCTTCGAGGAAGTGTTCGTCGCCGTTTGCTGAAAATGTGTGCCTGAATTCAGGCAGATGAGTTGTGGACAAAAGGCACAAAATAACCTGTAATGACAAAGTCAAGGGGGTTCTTCTGAAGCACTTTAGATTATAGACACGCAGCAGTCATTCCATGAAAATTGAAGCAAACCCAATCTTTCAATACAGCGTGCTGCTTTTCTTGTCACATTCCAACATCATGTTGCATTGTAGTGTGAAGTATCGAGTGTTTCCATGTGTTTTAATGATAAACAGGGCTAACCCTCTCTGCGAGTCTTGTGAACGGGGAGGCAGCATATGCTGCTCTTCGCCGGCAGCCTCTCCCCCCCACTGCGCTCCCCAACTCCCGCCCTTAAATACTTCTCGCCAATCACCTTGAGAGAGAGAGAGAGAGAGAGAGAGAGAGAGAGAGAGAGAGAGAGAG
>NW_022280042.1:1730370-1770163 GCF_004355925.1 Anarrhichthys ocellatus
AGAGAGAGAGAGAGAGAGAGAGAGAGAGAGAGAGAGAGAGAGAGAGATATCGCGCGAGGCGTCTTTTGATTTATTGTACCGGCCCGGCTGCTTCTCCATCTTCGACCCCGGCTTGTCACACGGCGGCTATAATTGGGAGATGCTCATGACCCACCTAGCTCAGCAGCCCAGTCAGGGGGAGGAAGGGGGGGGGGGCATCCTTGGGAATTCTCCATCCCTCTCTATTTTCTCTCCCTCTTTCTTTCTTTCTTTCTCTTCCAGGGAAAGTAGGACACCCAGCAGCACCATTAATAGTTTTGCCCTTTATATCACAAAAAGAAAAAGTGGAGAACAAGCGAGAGAGAATGAAGGACATCGTCCTCACCGTGTCCACCGTATCTCTTCTTTGCCCGCAGGAGGCCTTGGCCAGCTTCGCCGAGTATGAGAGACTGATGAAGGGGCTGGGGTCGGGGGGCGGTGCCACGGACAACCCCTTCACTCAGGTCATGGGCCTGGTCACACAGATGTACAAGCAAACAGCCATCGCCAAGGTAATGGGGGGGGGACGACGACCAGGTGGTGCTTGAGTATTTCTTGTTTGAACCCCCGGCCTTTGTCATTATACAGTATTTCTCTGAATCCTGCTATCAAGTACTGTGGGTGGGGGGGAAAATCCTGACTCTTCCAGAGCTCCACAGCTGACAATAGTCCCCAATGCACATTTCCTTCTGTTTGAGTATTGTTGCTAAAAACTACAGTTCCCATTTGTTTTAGTGGAGTGTTGAAAGGAGGACTTGTTTCAAACAAGAAGGAACAATTTTAACCTGAAAACGGTCGTGAAAAAGACGTGATTTAAGTGAAGAAATAGCTCGACATTTTGGGGAAACGGCTCATTTGCTTTCTTGCAGAGAGTCGGATGAGAGGATCGACGCCACTCTCATAACTGCATGCTGAATACGAAGCTGCAGCCAGCAGCTGGCTAGCTTAGCTTAGCGTAAACAGACTGAAAACACGGCTAGCCTGGCTCCGTCCGAGGCTAACAAAATCCACCTACTGGCACCTCTGAGGCAACGAGGGCAGTATCAATCCTTCTGGTCCCATTATCGCCCAACAATTTATTAAAGTATTCCTTTTAATGTGATTTTTTTATTTTCTTTGCACAGCAGCAAGTCAAATGTTGGCTAATTTTGTTCCTAATTTCCCCAATAAGTTGAATTATTAATAAAACAAATTAATACCTTAAACAATGGTAATTATAATAATGATTCTAGAAATATAATAATACATATAATATATATATATATATATATATATATATATATATATATATATATATATTCAAAGTGGGGCATGTTTTCACACAAAGCTTCCCTGAAAATATCTCCTTTTTGAGCCGCATCTGGTAGGCAACCTATTAGAAAATGTGACACCCGACAAACAGAACAACCTCCTTTAACAGTTCATGTGTTTTAAGTAAAGCTACCTCCAGTTTTACATGAGCACACAAGGTGTGAGAAAACTGACGCCACACTTCATTAGCGCCACGTTGCCTCACGGATGGAAGTGTCCTGTGGCCGAGCACCCAAAGGTGTTGCACCTCTAGGGCTCCCAACAGTTAGAACTCCTCACCACATGCATCACATCATCCGCAACCGTTTGAATAGCCTCAAAATTGGCAAGAATGCCCCTTTTTCTTTTGTTCGGTTTGATGTTTCAGGAAGTGTTGAACTGATGGTGCGGCATCGTGTTCAGAGCGCTTGGCCGACCGCTCGGCGAGATCTCATGGGAAGGCATCGCCATGGTAACGGAGCCTAATGGTCGCCGGTGAAAGCACTTAGACAAAGTCGGGAGTTACAGCCAATGTATTATTTAGTTGCGTCCAGCCTGGCATGATTACACCTTATCTCAAAGTTACACACCGCACTGAAAATAGCATCCTCTGTGATGCTGTTGCCATGGCAACTCGGGCCGGCCTTCTCGGTTTGAAGCGACGGCTCTCTCTTTCTTTTAATGAGGGAGAAATAAGCGATGCGGGGGAAAGGTGGCTCGATGCACACAGAATGAGGAAGGTCGGGGTCAGAGCAACCGGTGGCGATGATCTTAACAAGCATTTACATTTCCTGCTCCTCAGTGGAAACATCTGTGAGACAGTTATGTAGTGTTTCAGTCTCCAGACTGAGACCGGTCCTCTCACATACGCGGTTGAGTAAACATTCCCACCAAACACGGCATCCCTCACCAATCATGTGACGCGTTCAAGAGCTGGCGTTCCTCTCAATTAGCCCGACGAGCCCCGAGGAGTCACAGCCCACCCGCACCCCCGCCCCCACCCGGAGGTCAAGGAAGACCGGAGATAACCTCCGAACGCAATCATCGACGTGCCGCTCACTCGGCCTGCCTCCGAGCTTGGATCTTTTTCTGTGCTCGGCGTTGTTTGCCGATTGGATTTCTGCTCAGTTTAGCCTAACACTGGACCTCCTTTCATTACAAAGCGCCCCCCCCTCCACCACCACCACCACCACCCACCTCAAAGCCGATACACCCGACCCAGTCTCATTTCCTCTCCTATTGGTTTTTTTAAGAGCCAGACACACTTTCTACTTCAGAAAACAAACAAAAAAACGCATTCTTTCTTCCTTTCTTTATTTTGTTGATCATCAGGAGGGGTGGAATGGTGCGATATGTTCACACATATCTGTCACTTTGACGGGCATCGTGGCCCCTGCCGGCCCGCCTGCCTGCCATTCCGCCTGGCGACGGAGCTGCCAAATGCCTTTGGGGTATTTTTATTGCTTAACCCGCCAAGCATCTGCTCCCAATTACCCAGAGAGAGGACAGCTCTGATGCCGGACTTTAAAGCGATCTCTAACGGGGCCGCTTCAGACAGCCGAGAAGTTTGTGCACTAATTAAACTCGGCGGAAGGAAGCCCGGCGAAGCCCGAGCCGTCGGTAATGAGGACACACACACACACACACACACACACACACACACACACACACACACCACCCCCCAGATAACAACTGGGTCGGCAGGACTGGCGATGAGATTCGTTATCGGGCGCGTCGGCTAATTATCAGTAGGGCTGAAGCAGAGGTTCTCCCACCAGAGCAGGTGTGATGGCAGCAGAGGTTGTCAGGTTGCAGGAGGTGTTGAGATTCACACCGCGGAGACGGGGCCCTCTTGTTTGACTGGAATCAGAAGTCAGTATTTCTCACTAGTCGCTGCTATTCTTGGCCGCTTTTTTATGCCCCTCCGAGGCTCCGAGACGAGGCCCCGGACGCTCAATGACACGCTCGCTCAGCACATCCACTCCGAGCTTTGCAGGAAGTAGCGAGGACAGGCCACACAGCCGTCACGGTGCGATCGCTCGGGCAGCGGCAAGCGGTGAAATTATAGATACGGATACCTGCAGGGCACAGTTAACTCTCTGGCACTTCTGCAGCTTCATTTTTCAAGATCGTTAGCTTCACGCTGTCAATCAGGGCCGCAAGATCCTGTTGAATTCGCACTATGATAATTTTTTTTTTTTAGCAGTGTTAGCATTTGACTTCATAAATAAATCAAGACTAACGGGTCGAAAAATACCAGGCGTTAATAAAAACGGGGTCACATAAAATTAGAACCAAGCAACTCCAGAGTGAAGTTGGTGAACTTTGACACACAGCCAGATGAAAATATACTTTCGAGGGGTGTTTGCAAGGCAAAAATCTGAAAATGTTCTGAATATCTGACAATAAATCAAATTTCATGACATTTGAAAAAAAAAAAAAAAACTTTGTCTTTATTAAGTTGTTGGTAAATTCTGAGATTCATCGTGTTGTCCGTGGAACAAAAGGTGATTTCTTCTTGTGTCTGGAGAAAAGCGCACTCACAAATCATATCTCTCCAAGTTGCGAGTTATTGATTTGCTCTCACTCTCTGAGCTGACAAATGTGCCCCCCCACCTGTCACCTCCACGAGCTTGCTGCTTTTAAAGTCCGGACCCCCGGCATTCAATAGAGAATCGATCACGCGGAGAGGAATGCCGCGGTGATTGATTGACTTCTTCACTGATCCGGCCGATTCCTCCGTGCCGTGCAGTCGACCAGTGTGGTGATGGATTCAGCAGCTCTCTTTCATCTGTGTCTATTTCTGTATCTGTGTGTGTGTGTGTGTGTGTGTGTGTGTGTGTGTGTGTGTGTGTGTGTGTGCGTGGGGTCAGGCGGGAGCTGTGAAGGACTACATTAAGATGATGCTGGAGGCGGAGCAGCTGAAGTTCCTGGTGTTCGCCCACCACCTCACCATGCTGCAGGCCTGCACCGAGGCCGCCGTTGAGGCCAAGGTAACCTCAGGCACTCCGCAGGCAACTGGAGCGGGTCGAAAGCAACTACATGCAGCAACACACACACACAAACACACACACATGACACTTGACATGTTACCCCGAAACGACTCCGATCCGGATAGGTGATGCTGTCACGTCTTTGTGAGGAGTCTCGTCCCCTCTGCTGATTACAGGGACACACTTATTTATTAATGGATGTATTTATATGCGTGGTGCATTGATTTCTCGGGTTGTTTGTGCTGTATTTTCCTGAGACACAATTAGCCCTTATTCCACCGTATTATTTTTTAGTACTAATAATAATAATGGCAACTTTATTTATACACCACCTTTAAAAAACTGAGTTTACAAAGTGCTTTGACGGACAAAGCAAAGCAAAAGCGTGGCGTTATAACAACAGAAAGCCCGTCGGTGAGGTCCAACTAAAGCAAGACACACATGAAACAGTAAAACCAATGTATCGCATTGATGAAAGAAGATAATACATTTTTTACAGAAACATTTTAAAAGACGCACTAGACTGCCCTCTGGGCCACCGCCATTCGACAAACATCGCTACGCACAACAGATCTTGCACAATGAGACGACAGTTCACAGTACGATGGACAGTGCTAGTCCCGACCGAGGCTAATGAACGGATGACTCAGCAAAAAGCCATCGCTTAGCTGCTCACACCACTACCGACTAAATCTCTAAAACCCGCATTCTTTCCCTTTGTTTGCCGTGAAGTGCTTTGTGTTGGGAGTGAATCGGCTAATCGCATGCCATTTTGGATGATGGCTTTTGCATGTACGGTGGCCGCGAGTGGTCAAACGATTTTGATGGATGCAAAAAAAAACAACCTGTGCACTGAAAACACACACAAAAAAAGCTTATATAAAAAAAATGTAGTGGTTTAAAAAAAGTAATTTGTGTTATTCTTGCCCGATCAATACGGTTATTCCATCTTGGCACAAATTTCCGTCAGTTTCTTTTCCAGCTGCAGGGAACCTGTACTGCCCATTACCGGTAAACCTGTAATCACTAAATGTGCAGTATTCATATTTCAGCCCTCCTCCCTGGCTAACCAGAGGTAATTGGCCCCATACTTTAGGTTTTATTCTTTCATCCGTCGCCCCGCTGCGTTTATAAGTCAAATCCTCGCCGCATCTGTGATTAACATAGACGGAGTGCTGAGCGCTAAGCTCACAAGGCGGCCTTGTGCATCAGCGAGGGATGTGCAGCAGGTGTTGGCAGTCAGGAGTTGTTTGCGTCCAACACTTGATATGCTAAATTCAGGTGTGTAGTGCAATTGCGGTGCAATATGTAGATAATTAGTTCTATTTTGAAACACAACATGCGTTTAGTATCAAGCACCTCTTGAGCAGTCAATCAATCTTCATCTAAGATTAATTATTTTTCCTCATTCTTAAAGAAAGTATTTATTTATTTTTTCTCTCTCAGAAAGTAAACTTCCACAACTGATCTCTCAAGACGCATTTCTCAAGTCAACCTGTGAAAGATTACGTGTGTGTGTGACAGTGACGGTGGTCGGAGAGGCGTCGTTGAACTGTAATGCAGCGGTGCGACGTGTCATCGCACATCCATATGCGAGGCGCTCTCTCGCCGCCGTGTTCGCACTCGGCAATTAACAGGGACGGGCTAAAAAAAGCAAACGACAGGCGGCACGCTGCGTTCAGGAGCGTGACGTTATGCTTTTTTAAGCTCCGCACCTCTCCCCCCCTTCTCGCCCGTTGCCAACTGGTCAGCGTTTTGTTTTTTTTAATGAAGTTGGGAATGTTTTCAGTGTGATGAAACAGCAGGTTTGATTTCAGAGTGTTATTTATTTGTTGTTCTAACCTGCTGGGATGCTTAGTTCTCCGCGAGCACATTTATTTTCAACCTTCTTTTATTTTTCTAGGAAAACTCAAACGAGACCTCTGTGTTCTCTCATCTTCATATTCATGCAGGCACAGTAGCATTGCACAGTGCCGCTGAGCCGAATCAAAAGAGTGCATTAGGAGCTCAGCGACTTGAACATCAAGTTCAGGTTCAACGGACGCTCTCTCTTTGTCTGCCTAAAAACATGTTCACAAAATGTTCTGTTATCACCGTCGCTCTCGTTTTCTTTCAAAGCAGCAATTTCTTTTTTTCCCTGCAGCTCCTCTGGTCACGTTTTCCGCCGGCTAGTACATCCGTCATTGAAATACCATCAATATAGAATATGGAATGCAGGTTAATGAAAAAAACAGCCCCCGTGCCTTTTAATGTTCCAGCACAAATCTGCATTGGCTTTGTTAAATGCTGCCCCTTCGCAAACCGTGTGAACCTTTAGTCAATTCAAAGAAATGTGCAAACAAACGTAATCTGCAGATTTGCCGGTGCACTTCCAGACATCCGGCGCTTCTAGGCCATCGACTGTACAGTGGGAGTGGACGTCGTCGTCGTGACGTCACCCGTTGGTTCGCAGAATGCCATTAGGAAGCCTCGAGTTTGGCGATTTGGCCGTCGCCATCTTGAATTCTTGCAACCGGTGAACAGAAGTTACCAAACTTGGAATGCGGGGGAGTGAGGTAGAGACGGCATATACGGCTCTGGCAGCCTGTCAATCACAAGGTAGCCCCGCCCAAAAGCATCCCCTGCTTTATGGTCTGTTTGACTCTAAATGGACCATAATTTACTAAATGAGCATCATGCTGTATTGAAGAAGACTTGAAACTAGAGATTGAGACCATAAACTCATGTTTACAATGTTTACTGAGGTAATAAATCAAGAGAGAAGTAGAGTCATTTTCTCATAGACTTCTATACAACCAGAGGAGTCGCCCCTGATGGCCATGAGAGAGAATACAAGTTTTAAGACACTTCCGCACTGGCGTCAGCCGTCAGAACCGGAGGTTGCCGCCTGTACTAGGCTGGTGATGAATACCATATTTGACTTGGTTAGTCTGACCTTAAAAGTTTTAATTATGTTCAAATTGAAAATGAGACAATGTAACTTTTGAAAGGAGACATAACACAAATGAAAACATATATTAGTGCTGCTTTAAAGCACGTGTTCCATCAGCTGCGCACCTGGCAGCTGTCGCCGTCTGGTTTTTGCTCATCTATCACCCCTTTGGGAGTTGTTGTTGTTTTCCTCCAAAGAAGTAAACGTTGTGTCGCTGCAGGCCGGTTACATCCGCATCGACGGCAGCGTGCCGTCCTCCGAGCGAATCCAGCTGGTCCACAAGTTCCAGAGTGACCCGGAGACGCGGGTGGCCATCCTCAGCATCCAGGCAGCCGGTCAGGTAGTCACACACACGCGACTCATGACTCAACATTATTCCTTTTTATTTCAGTTGCCAAGAATCTGCTTTTCAAGTATTCACAAATGACTCTGGAATAGTCCTTAAAAAGATTGAATTTGATCATCAGAAACACTTATGAGCACTCGGATGAACTAGTGCTTTACATTTGGTAAAATAAATAGGCTTCGAGGTGCATGTTAGCAATAATGATGACTGCTCCCGGTTGCAGGGAATCCTAATCGAGGTTTGTGCAAGTAGAAATAAATGCCAAAAATATGTTGCGCTCTCGATAATAAACTTGACATTAATTATTCTGGATGAGCGAATGTGTGCACATATGTTACGCGTTCCAATCAAAGGAAGTAGGTGCTCGAAGCTCTCATACGGCAATTAGCTGCTAATATTCGAGTTATTAAAAAGAAAAAATGATTTCACCAAATTACATTTCATTGGATGTGGGCTGGAGTGCTCCATTTGAGGTGAATGAGGTATTTTTGTTCTAAGTGGGCTCTTATTAGCGTGTGTGTGTGTGTGTGTGTGTGTGTGTGTGTTCATCCGTCCGTCCTCTGCAGGGTTTGACCTTCACCGCAGCGAGCCACGTGGTGTTCGCCGAGCTGTACTGGAACCCCGGCCACATCAAGCAGGCGGAGGATCGGGCCCACCGCATCGGACAGACGGCCTCGGTCAACGTGCACTACCTCATCGCCAAGGGCACCTTCGACACCGTCATGTGGGCCATGCTCAACAGGAAGGTGCTGCGGGCGCCGTCGCGGGGGGGGATTTGGGCTCAGCCTTAGTTTCGTCACCACACATTCCACCGATGAAGCAATCCTTGATGTGAATGATAGATCGCTGGAAACTCTGCATTGTCTCACTAAACATAAAACTACTCAATCATCAATTTAAAGGGGTAGTGCAGATTTTTTTGAAGTGGCTTTGTATGTAATATCCATCCATAGTTGGTGTATTACTAAAAAATATCTATTGATCAATTGAAATGAACACTATGTTTGGCTATACGGCGGGGAACTGAAGCAATTATCTATGCGCTCTTCAAAGCCACGAGACTCCATTGACAAAACCTGTAATTTAACCTCACCTGCTGACCTACCGCTGCCTCCAACGGTTAGTATGTTTGTGTTATTGTGTGACTTTGGTGAATCCGGACTAACCAAAGTCACACAATAACATGCTAACCGATGGACACAGCAGCAGACCAGCGACTCCCGTGCTCTGCGTCGTTAAATTACTGTTATTGTCAAAGGAGTCTTGTGGCTTTGAAAAGAGAAAAGATGACGTCTTCAGGTTTAGTTATTAAAACCGCTTTTACTAAAGTTATAGTGTTCCTCGTGTTTATGATACTGCGCGTTACAGAATGCGTGATTAGCGAAAGGAAATGCTTTTAAAAAAGAGAAAGATGGAAGGAAAGAGCACTGAACGTCCCACGCGCCCACAGGAAACGGTGACCGGCAGCACCCTGAACGGCAGGAAGGGGTACCTGAAGGCCGACGAGGGCGACCGGGACAAGTGGGAGTTCCTCAACTTCGCCGATGCGTGGACGCCGAGCAACATGGTGCTGCCGGTGGAGGGGAACACGGCAGATGCCAAAGACGACGTGTTCTTCACTCATGTGAGTCAGCTTTTTTTTTTCCGGTATTCATATTTTCAGATGAATACCATATTATTTATTTTATTGAGTCTGTATGTTCAATATCTGTGGAAGCTTTCTTATGAGGAGGCAGAAAGTTTAATAATTTAGTTGCCGTTTGAGGAGAAAGACCTTGGTGAAAAGGAACACTGTCACTCATAACAAGCCATGCCTTCACTTCACAGATTGTGAATAATCGCACACTTACGAAATATTACAGTTTTGAAAACTTAAGACGCGGTGTGGAGCGGAGTGATCGCCGTCATATTTAGGAATCGCTGTCCAAGCGCTTCAAGGTTGTTTTTTAAATAGATGAAGTAGCGTGCAGTAATCAAGAAAGAACATGAGAGCTCGTCTAAATTTAAATAATAATGAATATGTCTGAGGTTTGGGAGAATTCAAGCCCATTACCTCAAACACTTTCTCTAGAACAAAATAAAAGTCCAATCACCACATCAATCAACACGTATTATATTTAACATGATCAACAAGTTTATCGCTGCCAGTCGGAGCAGTCACGAGTCTCAGGGACTGTCAGTGTGGCAGAAGATGCTCCATCTGTGCGTTTGTTTTTGCACTTTCTCTCATAGAAATGATCTCACTAATGTGCAGTGGATTTCAGAGGGAATTTGGCCTATTGAAACAGCTGTGCAAAACATGTGATCGATATTTCATCATCAGGCGTTTCTCATTATTATGTCCTGAGTAACCAAAGATGCGACTTAGCATCAGGAAATGTTGCTTTGTATTTTTATCAGAAGGGGAAATAAATGCCTTGTGACAAATGTCATTGTCTTTTTCTTTCTCTCAGTTTGAGAAAGAGAAGCAGCACGACATCCGTACCTTCTTCTCGCCTGGCGGCAGCAAGGAGAGGAAGAGAAAGAGAAGGGAAGATGAGGAAACCTCTCCCTCCGTCTCCTCAGAGAGTGGGACAAACTCTGAAAAGAGAGAGGACAAAGGAGAAGAGTCCTGGTCCCAGACCTCGCTCTCATCCGACCAGGACTTCTCCCCGCAGCAGAAGAGGCCCAGCCTGAGGGCGGAGCCCCGCCCTCCCGCTGAGAGGTGGAGCTGCGGGGCCTGCACCTACTCCAACAGCAGCCTGCTGCCGTACTGTGAGATGTGCGAGTTCCCGCACTCTCCCTCCGCCGGCGTCCGCTCAGGTAGGATTACCGCCCAATTATTAACAAACCCGATTCCATCAAGGACGGGGGAAAAAAACAACAACGACATTTCCATCATCTCTGCACCTGATGCTGAAATCCAGTCATCTCTGTATTTCCCTCCCTGTCAATATCAATCGCACCAGTCTGTTGACATAATACTTTTGAACAGCATTACAGATTTCACCAGATGGAGACGCGTGATAGCGAAAGATGGAGGCTGAAATAGCGCGCGCTCTCTCTCTCTCTCTCTCTCTCTCTCTCTCTCGCTCTCTCTCTCTCTCTCTCTCTCTCTGCAATGACAAGGACTCAGTGTAATTCTCACCTGTCAAGCTGAGGGAGAGGCAGAGAGAACAGACTCCTACTATTGCTGCAAACGTCTCGCACAAAGTTGGGAAAAGTTGAGCCGGCTGTAGCTGATATCTCTGACAGCCTATGATTGTATCCTGCAAAGGAGAGTGTGGGGGTGGGGGTGGGGGGTGTTCGTTCGTTATGACCTGGCGTGTCTGAGGTGCATCACATCGGCTCAGAGAAAGAAAAAAAAAAAAAAAAAAATCCAACAATGCAATGCCATTTCAGCAGCAGTGATATTCAAGCGGCGGTATTGATAGCGGAGCACCTGCGAGTTAAAGTCAGCCAAAACCTATAATTCCAAGCGCAATCGGATTCTGACACAGCCTCCCACTGAAAATCAAGTGGAGGAAGAAAAAAACGAAATTAAAAAAATCAAAACGCCAACAGTTGGCGAAGATGATTCATCCAACAAAACAGCCGTGACAGGCTGGGACGGTGTATACTGAGAGGAAATGAGGGGCTTTGTTTGACGCTCTTTGTTGGCTTCATAAATACACTACATACTGTCCATACATCACGTCTCATAACTTAAAGCATTTTGTTTGCACAAGTTTTATCTACCTGACTTAATTTATTTTTTTATTCTAATGCTGTAAGGACTGTTTTAGGTCGGGCTAGCTGCTTCCCCCCGTTTCCACTCTGTGTGCTAAACTAAGCTAATCAGCGTTGCTGGCAATGCAGACAGGAGAGCAGCGGCGATTTTCTCATCCAACTCTCAGCAAAAGAAACGGAACTATTCCTTTTTATAACGGTTAAACTAGTCCTAACAGTTAAAAGGGAACCGCAGAGCTGCTGAGGTAATTAACAATTGCACTGTAAATGGATTCAAGGAATGCAAAGATACGTGACTAAATCACCTCGGCCCACTTTACGCGGGTCTGCAGTGCTGCAGCCGCAAGGAACTGTGGGAAGGCGGCGTCTCCTTTCCTTTCATAAAGGATGGACCATTGTACCCTGTGCTAAAGGAGAAGAGGAAGGAAGCATTGACGCACCATGAAGGCCATTATTTTTCGCCATAAACACATGCACGGTACATACGCGTTCACAGTTATGACGTTCAATTTCTCACCAGTGTACTTTAATGACTCTCAAGTGTCATTATGCAAATCCAGGATCTATATTTAGTGTAAGTGTAGGGTAAATATTGGCTCCGCTGAGGGTTCGTTTACAGCTCAGTCCAGTGGAAGTGAGGATGGTGCACTCAACAGTTCAAACTAAGCAGCAACTCGGCCTCTGAGCGTCACCAGAAAACAAAAACACCCACGCGCTCGCCCACACGCACACACATTTTTTTAACAGAGTTCACCTCCCCCCCCATCCCCCCCATTTCATTCTCAGCAGATGCTCAATAACTATTCAGCAATCACGCTCTCTTCTTTGTCACAAGCGCCACTCTACATTCACAGCAGCGGGGGCCGTGTCAGCTCGCGAGACGGGGAATTTAACAACCTGCTAAATTTGTAAATGACAAGAGTGTGGCGAGAAGTAACAACGGTATTTATGGAGATATCTCTCAACTTGGCACCGCAGTACTCAGCGCGTGGCAATGTAAGAAAATAATCAGCTCCGGGGCGCAACATGAGAGATGTTATCCCTTCAAGAGCGACGATTTCTCACAACGACAGGAAGGAAAGTTCTGTCACCGGCATTAAGACGCGTTGCTGAGAATCACAGCCGCACGGACTGGTGTCGCATTCAAAGTAAAGGAACAGAAGAAGTGGCCTTCACTTATCTGTGGATTTGAGCAGCATGGCAAAAACACAACAAAACAGCAGCTGTAGAGGAAGAATAAGTCAGCATGCAGAGGGATATTAGTCTGTTGCACCATGAGGCGCTTGTACCAGAATGAAATGTACCAGAATGAGATGCAGGAAATAAGAGCGATTTTTAGGATGGAAAGTTTTGAAGGCAGGTCTGAAGCTGGCTACCAAATGTCAAAGTGACAAATTCACCCTTCGCTAAGCCCCTTTCCCTTAGCTAACGTTGCTACTCCTGCTAAACTTTTCCATCCAGGAACTGCACATGCGGTGATAATGGCGGTAGATTTGCCGCTCAAAATTCATACAAAGTTTTGGTATCAATGGGTCTCCAATTTCACACCGAAGTAAACAAAAGCAGCTTCTCTTTTTCTGGCTGAAGCTAGCTAGCGTTAGCTAATTATCATTAAATCTGTGAGTTATTTGAAATGGTCCTAAAAGTCACTTTAAGTGTCCCAAAACGAGAACCCTGTGAAAGGTTATATATGCACCTAACAGCCCCATAAATGATGTCATGCTAAAAGACTTAAAGCTAAAGCTACATGTCCCAGGCAAAACTCAGCATTCTCTCCAGTCGATTAAACCCGTAGAAAATGTCTTATAAAAGCAGTTTTGTTCTTTCTCTGAGGTTGGGGACTAACCCTACGATATCTTTAGCTAGAGGTTTGACCGGAATAGCTGTAACAGTGCAAACTCTCCTATACCAAAAAAAGCAAGCTAACGTTAGCCTAAACTTTGAAGTAATTTGGTCCCCATGCAGTGCATGTTTCAGTCCTGAACAGTTATTTTTCTAATGTAGTTAGCCTTAGCCTTGCTAGGTTGCTAATGTAGTTAGCCGGGCATGCTAATGTCTAACATAGCTTACGTTTGAGCAGGTGAACACACTGTTTAATCATTCCTTACACCTTTGCTCTTGTGTTTTTGCCTTTTGAAAAGCTAAAAAAGGGCATAAACCCTTTTTATATATAGAGTATAGCTCTTTCTTCAGCCGCTTGAACACCACTTTGGCATGTTGACAAATCCTTAACAGGCCCGCCGTGCCCACGGTTGCTAAACTAGGATCCAACAATTGCTGTTCCGTGGAGGGGTTTTAGCAGATGGTTAAATTATGAAATCTAAATTATTTTTAATTTTGGAGATATCTTTGGTGGGAAGCTGTGTTTGCTTTTATAAAGTCTTCTTCATCTGAAGGTGTTGGCACTCTATTACCTGTGCGGCAGGGAGGGGAACTTACCAAATTACAACAGCCTTCATTAATTGGACACAAATTGAATCACTGTTGTGCCACATCCCCGAGTAATCAAGAACCGTTTTTTAATCAAACTGTCACGCATTATAAGCTCCTTTTATGTGACGGGGTCGGACATCTCAGGTGGGCTTCGTTGAGAACGCTCTCCCGAAGTGTATTTTAGAGCCAGTAAACGCCGAGACAGATCTGGCTCAACTGCGCGCTCTCAGGTTAAATCAGCGGTGTTGAGCTCCCTGTGTTTGCAGCTTTTTTTCAGGGCAGGAGAGCGTGGGCGGCAGTTCAAATCCTTCAGCTCCTTTTTTTTTTCACCAGCAGACCAGCAATTTGTCTCGCGGTACCTGCCGTGAGAGAGTATAAAGGAAGAGGGCAATTTGGTTATCTCTCGGCTAGCACTCTGTCATCGTCCAGATTTTTATTTTCTGGCTGATTTTTAGCATTTAACAACAAATGTTTCATGTGAGGACAAAGTACTTTCCTCTTCTTGTCCTCTTCTTTTTTTCTTTTGTGCCACAGGCTGCAGCTGCTTCACTCCCTGCAGGCTGCAATAAAAGAAGTGTGATTTTTTTAAATTTTTTTTCCTCATAAGCTCACGACCGGCCCACACGTAGGGTTCGTGTGTCGTAGTATGTTTGTGCGCCGGGAATCGAGACTCAATTCTGGAACCTAATCAAGCCACTACAGACATAAATGGGGCCCTGATTGGAGGGGGGGGGGGGCAAGGGGGCTGACTGGTAAAGTCGCGGCACGGCCCTGTAGGATTTCCCCCGTTAACGTCTTCCTCGGCGGGGACAGCTTAACACAAATTGAGCCGTCTCTCTGCGGTCTCACTCGGCTTGTTAGCGAAGGGAGGGGGGGCAGTGGTGGGGCAAGGAACCCTGGAGACTCGGATGACATTTGTGGGGAGCATACTAGAGGCTGGCCTTTTGAGGAAACAAGCCACGGAGAGGCAGGATCACTAATTAGCCTTCTGCGTCCCAGAGTCTCACAACTTACTGTCTTGTTAGATTTCACACCTCAAGTTCAACAAATGCTGTAAGAGGATGTGATTTATATTTAACTAGGAAAGTTGGGGGAGAGAGAAAAATACAAAACGTGGCAGTTCTCTGTAAGAAGTTCTGTTCAGACTGAAAGTGACATTTACGTTCGGTTATAGATAATTGTCTTCATGCCTTTAGCAGCCAATATGTCCGTAAGCTTTACCTTGAAAATAGTACTCGTACTCGTGAACCCTCAGTTTGTGCCTCAGAACGCTGCTTAAATTTGAAATAATATGCAGTCTATGAATGGCAACGGCATAATCCTTGCATCCATTAACATTTTTGTGGCTTAGATTTCTGCCTGACCTTCACAGAATTCTAACAATCGGTGTGAATGAAAATCACCCAAAATGGTCTGACAGCAGAACGAGCTCGCTAGCCGGTCCACAAGGTGCCGTTGGCTGATTTCTTTTTTTTTTTATAGCCAGAGCTGCGATTGGCGCTCCGCCACCATCAGCTGTTTGAACGCCACTCACCGCGGCCCAGCTGGAGCGCCACCGCAGATGCAGCGATCGACAATTATTTTTGTTTAGGTTTAATTGCACATGATGCAGGCGGGCAATTAACAAAACAATGTGACACAAACGTAATTTATTCTCACGGCAAATTACATTGACTGTCTGATCTGAAGAGCTGGTGGAAAGTGGTGGGGGGGGGGGGGGTGTTTGTGTGTGGCAGGTGTTTCATCTGCAGCCCTCTGCTTCACTGCCAACGTGCTGCTGAGCAATGCACAGTTGTATGCGTTTACACATTCCACTACACCCCTTGCCCACGTCTATCTGTTTTTTTTCACGATCGCATCTTATAATGTCGTCAGTAAAGGACTTATGATAGCTAATAACACCACTAATGAGCCATATTGAGTTTTACTTTCATGTCAGCAGTCATTTTGTCACACTCTTCAGATGATGGATGTCTCGCCAGGGAATGAAACTCCTCAAAGTCTGATTACTCTGTGCGGCTCGGCCAATAAAGTCGTCTTCATCTCTCTCTCTGTCTCTCTCTCCCTCCCTCCCTCTCTTTGTTCTGGCTCAGAGCCACCCGGGCCCCAGCAACCCCCCGCGACCCAACGGGGCCAGGCGTGCGTAGTCCTCTCCGGCTCCGACAGCGAGCCGGAGCTCAGCCGGGGAAAAGGCCGGAGTCCAAAACCACGCCAAGACAAACAGAGAGAGGAGGAGGAGGATGAAGGCAAACAGAAACTGGGAGAAGCAGAGGAGGAGGACAAGCAGCAGCTCAAAGGTAAACAATCAGAGAGAGCGAGGCGACCATGTTGCTGGCGGTGCCCCCCGCACGCACACACACACACACACACACACACACACACACACACACACACACATAGAGTAATCCCACCTGCAATCTTCTCCTTTTCATATCTAGGGAAATTGGCTAGTGCCGCATTGTCACCTGCCCATGTAATCCTGTTTAATATCATCACTTCAGACCAATAAGGGACTAGATCTCATTCCATATGGGGCTGGCCATTATTATGCTTACTATTATTAGTATCTAGTTGGGGTTATTGCCTATTTCTGCACTCAGGAAGCTACAGGAGATATTGAGTAAAACTTCACTTATCTCCGGAGTGCAGCTTGACATACACACGAGGGTTTCGGGTTCAATCGCTGTCCGGTAGGGCAACTGATGAGCTTCTGATTGTCTGTTTCTTTTTTTAATAAAGTGGACTGAGGTCTAATTACATAAAAGGTACAAGTCCCCCCCCCCCCCCCCGACACCAGCTTATCCTTGAAACACAACCTGCTTTCCCCGTCCACTCTGGTTACACGTGTACATGTCTGCAAGTCTCCGAGGGATGTGAAGAAACAAATTCCCAATTACATAGTGTGTAATATTGCAAATTAAGACCTTTGTGTTCAAGTAGTTGCGTCTCAAAGGGATACGCAAAGCAATAAATTGCGCTAATTACAAAGAACTAATTACACAGTGTGCAATATGAAGAAAAAAAAAATTGCCAGACTAGCAGAGTCTAAGAAAAGCCTGTGACCTGGGTGTTGCCTCTGAAATCGTGCAGGCATATTGGGTCAGAGTTACCGAAGGATGAAACTGAGCTGATGGCAGTTCAGGGCTATTTTGTTTTTAAAGCCTTTTCGTAGAATACTTAACATCGGAAGGAATATTGCACAAGCCATTTAACAGGCAAGCTATCAACCCCTATTAGCCTTTAACATCCTAAGATCTGTGTGTAACAACTTGACCGATTCCTTTCCTTTCAGAGCCTCACACACACACACCCTGACATCTATTAGTGGCCAGAGATTGTCGAGTGGTTAATTTCCCATCTCCGTGGCTACCTGTGCTGCCCCCCACCCACCTTACTCACAGGCAAAGAAATACTAAATGTGAGCGAAAGGCTACGCTTTCTTATTTTTTAAAAACCCTCTATTTAGACCGACTCTAGGGGAGAGATAAAAGCTTCACTGTCGATCAGAAATGGCAGCCCTAAAGAGACACTGCTGGATGCCAACTTGGCCCCCCACCTCCCCTTTAGACACGTTATTTTCCCTGGAGACAACTAATATCTGTCTCGCTCTCTCTCTGCCTGTCTGCCTGTCATGTTCTGTTTATATAGCGAGCTAGCTAACTCTCTAGCTAGCTAGCTGTTGTGTTTTTTCCGGTCTATGTAGCCAACTGTCTATCATGCTCTCATCTTTTTCTGTGTATATAACTAGCTAGTTAACTAGCTAGCTGTCTGTCGTCTATTTTTCTGTCTTTTGTAGCTACCTTAGCTATGTCTATCGTTTTGTTGTCTGTTTTTCTATCTGTCCAGCTATAGCTAACTAGCTAAATAGATAAATAGTTATGTGTCTATCTTTGTGTCTATACAGCTAACTTTATCTGTCTAGCTATCTGTTGTCTAATTTATGTTGTCTGTATAGATAGACAGATAGCCAGACAGACGGCTAGCTATCAATCTATCTGTCTATCTTCTATCTGTCGTCTTTTTATCGGTCTATATCTGTCTAACTTTCTGTCCATTCCATCTATCTGTCTATGCAGCTGTGTATCTTTCTGTCTGTCTATCTGTCTGCCTGCCTGCATATCTGTCTTTGCCCATCCATCCATCCATCCTGTTGATGGTTAGTCAGTTTGTTCGTTGCATACCTTTGCCACTGTGTCTCAGGCAGCGTGGGTTTAGTGCAAAACACAGCGGTTGTCTAATAAAAGTGACCTATGGGGTCAGAAGCGGCGCCTAATGATTTTCCTCTACCTGCCCGTGGTTTTAGAAGGCAAACCGCAGAGCTGTCTGCCGCCCCCACCTCTTGATTGCTCTGAGATTACTTTCCTCACAGCACAGACAGGCAATCACTCCTCCTCTACCTCTCCGTCTCTCTCTCCTTACTGTCTGTCTCTTCATCTATCTGCATGACCCAAACATTCCAACATGGATACAAGTTTTTTTTTCCTTTTATGTTAGTTCAAACGTTGCAGCAGCATCAGCTGCACCAAATCTCTTCACACTTGAAGTGTGCAGTTGGAAATGTTTTATTTTTTTCCCATATCTTTTTTTATTCCCCCCCCCCGATCCTGCAGAAGATGAGATGACTCAGTCCAATTAGGCGTTGTTTTCTTTTTCTCGCAGTAAAATAACAGATAAATCCTTTGGGGTGTTTTGAAGGCACTGTTCATACTGTGTAAGTGACAGTCTAATAAGACGGCTTTGTAAGATGAATTGCCCCCATCGTTTAAATGGCCCACTTAATGCAGCTGGCGCGTTCCCTCCACTGCAAACAAGGGAAGGGGGGGGAAAAAAAACTGCTTACAACAAATATAGGGTGCACATTGCAGAGCTGCTAGGTTTCATTACAGATGTAGAAGGACAGATAGATGGGATTTTGTAAAATGCAAAAAGTGTCCTGCAAAATGCTTTTGCGTGGCCCATTCCAGCTGAATCCGTGATGAGATCAGAACAGCGTGTACCAGACCCAGGGAAATTGCACCTATGAGGGCGGCAAACATAAAAATGAAAAATATGGACATTGTTCAGGATAGGTCAAGGAGAGGAAATGAGTTAACGTGATGATATCACCTTTTTAAACAAAAAAAAAGTTTTAGCATCAAACTGCAACGCAAATTTTAGGCAAACCAGCGGCAGGAATGTAACTACGGTAAATTCTCAATTCAAAGCGGACGTCTCAAATAATAGCCATCTGTGCAGGAAGTACTGAGTTTCAATGAAGGTAGATTACTGATCATAAAAGTAGTAGTGGTGAGTGTTAGATGATAGTAGTGCTGTGATGTGGAAATATAGTTGATGCTGAATATATCAACACAGCAGGTAAAACAGAAATAAAAGCCTGTCTCTAATGTAAGACTGTAAACTAAAGGCCTGATGCTATGGAAGCCCGAAAGGGACATTATTGTTTCTTTGTACATTTTCAGCTCAAGTTTATTATTTCCATGTATGTATTTTGCATACACCCTTGTTAACACCTTATTTTGAAAACAGAACGTAGTCACGCATGTATGCTTCATCTATTTCAACCAAGTCCATCACCACCGGCTCGATCTGTGCCGTTTGAATGAAGTTACTGTTGGATGATTTGACCCCAACATTTTAAGTAATAAAAATCAAACAACCATTTGTTTTCTTGTGAAAACGAATTAATGATCTAGTTTTAGATAACAAAGCTTGTTTTCGAAGGATAACGGAATAATTAAGTTGGGATTTCGAAATTAAATATTAAAAGAATGAGTGAATTGTGTCTGTTTAGGGCTTACTAAACCCCGCCCACTGCAAACCAGTGAGAAAAGCACAGAGAAAAGATCTGTCGTTTGAAATAAACCAACTTTGGCAGAACATTGTGTGTCCACGTCAGATCCCAGAACTCGTAATTAGGAAAAAAAATTCCCAAAGCCGATTCTGTCCCATGACCACCAGGTACATGGTGGCGCCTGTAATAAAAAAGTCTTGTGTCACAGACGTCAGCCCGCTTCAGTATTCCCCCCCCCCCATTAGCACATCGAATGGACAGTCTCGCGGGCCCAGCAGACAACTGGCCATGCGAAGTGATTTAAGGCAAGTATTATCAGAGTGTTATAGGTCATTGTCTAAATGAAGCGTGGTCGAGCAGCGGCGCTCTCATTTCCCACCGGCTGACCTTTTCTTGCTAGATGCTGGCAGGATGAGCGAGCTACATGGTCGACATTAATGACCCTCTCCCTCTCTGCGACCGTCACTTTATCACTCGCTCTCCGTCTCTCCTCCCTCCCTCGCTGCGTTCCCACCTTGCTGTTCAGCATATTCCTGAGAGACAAACGTGAGGAGTAAATTGGGGTGTTTCTGTCAAAGAAGCGGGCTTTCACAGAACATTAAAGGCGCAGCTCGACACGCCGGGAAAAATAGCCTATTTGCTTAAAAATTGAACCCGGCGCCTGTGTGTTGGACCAAACGTCAACCTAGAGGGAGGTGTTGTAGAGCACAAATGAAGCGTGATTCCACAAATGCACGGCTCATTCTGTCACCTGATAGTTATTCAGAAACTGACGCTAAGACCAGTAACCAGCGTGAGGTGCGAGTGTTTCAATCAGGTCCAATTTTCTGTCTTTACTCCATGCTCATTTCTGTCCACTGTTGACGATGAGGCACATTCAAAATGATTGAAACTCACTAGCTTTAAAAAAAACATCAAGCGTAATTGAAGATATCAGTCTTATATTTTTATATTTTTCAATATTCATCTTCCAGCCGTTCAAAACAATCTGCTGCTTTCAAACATAAAACAGGAAATGTTTCGACCTCCACGTGTAGGTTGGTTGTTATATCAACCGTTGATGGCAAGAAGCAAAGTCGACTTCCAATCCTATTTATATGTAAATGTCAAAGATAATGACTCAACTGTTTTCATTTCCGATTCTATAATCAAGTGTTTGAAAGCAATAAAGCTAAATATCGAGCACTAAGTATGCGTACACATTTTAATGATGTGCTACAAATGTCATATCTCCTCAATATTGTGCTCCGTGTAATAAATGTGGAAAAGCTGCCGGAGTTTAATGCGGCTGCGTCACCAGAGGAGCAAACCGAGGTACCAATAAAGCTGTGAAAGCCAATAATGAGCCAATAATATATACTCAGTGAGATATTAGCTGGCCTCCTTCCTTCCTCTCTGCCCGCAGAACAGAGAGCTGCGGCGTCTCCGTCCACCGATGCTGATGATGACGACGCCAGCGGCGCCGGCCCCGCCTACCTGGGCCTGCAGTTCTGTGCCAGCCAGTACACAGACCGGATATATCTGTACTCCAAGGTACCGCATCTACCCGTTTGATTGTGCATATTGGATAACGGTTAGACTCGGATGTCTGATTGTATAGAAGTCTATGAGAAAACGACTCTACTTCTCTCTTGATTTATTACCTCAGTAAACATGAGTTTATGGTCTCAATCTCTAGTTTCAAGTCTTCTTCAATACAGCATGATGTTCATTTAGTACATTATGGTCCATTTAGAGTCAAACAGACCATAAAGCAGGGGATGCTTTAGGGCGGGGCTACACAGTGATTGGTCGCTACCAAGGCGTTGCCCGTCTTACTGCTTTAACCCTTTCACAGTGTGTTTCCACTTCATGAAAGTTCATTGTAACATTTTGGTTGCCTGGCAATAATGTCAGAGTTGTTGGTTGTGCTTAGCTCCTCCCTCTCGTGTGACTTCTGTTTACCTAAAAAAAACAACCTTACAACATGTTTTTTTATGTTACTTGAAGGCCAATGTAGTTCTCACTGATAGATGCCACTAAATCCTACACACTGCTCCTTTAATTTACCTTCAATAACTCCCATCAACAGGTTTTTCATTGTACAGTATCAACATCCTTCACTTTTCCTTAAGTAAACCACATTCTTGCCTGAGGAGAAGACCAGAGTAAAAAAACAACTAGTGTGCAATATTTGAATCCGGGCCAAAGAAAAGAAAATACCACATGAAGAAAACAAATATCTACACACATTGTATTGCCGCGAGGCCTGAAACGAATGGGGAAAGAAAGTGTTAACTGAGCGTTACTGAAAGCCACGCACACTTACACAACAAAAAATATATTGGATTTCATCTGTAAAGCCACTCTACGTGATATTTATTTTTTTCTCAGGTCAAGTGTGGCCACATTCACCAAATCCGTCCTCACAGAGTCTACAAACTCAAGTCGCCGTTGGTGGTGAACACGACGTGCTCGCACTAAGTGATGAATTTAATTTGTTCTTCCATTCAGAGAAAGCCAGATGTCGTAATGATGCTCCTCTTTTCTTTTAGTATGAAACAATGCCTGAAATCATGACCCATGCTATTCCATTTCAAACTGTTATTCGTGCAGCTATTTGAAGCTACTATCTCTCTTTTTACTTTTTAAATGAAAGTCGGAAGCCTCTGATGCAATGGTGTTTATGTCGGGTCTCAAAGCAGTAAGAATAAGTAAAACTTAAAGGGCATGTACCCACTCGATGTTTTGCTCCTCACCAGCTTGTTCCTGTCACATTCAACTAAACACTGAACAAAGCAGCAGTTCTTTTATTTTTTGGGGAGTGGGAAGTCTCACTGAGATCAAGATCTCTTTATCAAGATAGAGCTGCAAAACAACAATACGGCGATTGAAAATAAACGGGGGACGTGCAGTTCGTCACACGTCGCCAATTAGCAAACGGGACAGATGTGAGAAGATAGTCGCGGGCAACATTAAGAAGGTCGGAGTTTAAGAATGAAGGTAATGGTGATTTGAAAGAGCTCAAATTGGTCTGTTACAAGCGGCAATTTGATGGACTTGAAAAGCATGCTCCGTCGTGTCATTATAGGTTCATGAAATTACCGACTATAACCTTGATGCTTGATATTAACCCTGACTGCCTCCTGTCTTGTTACCAGAGGAACAAGAGCCTGTTGGAGTCACAGGAGGGGAAAGAGAAGCTCTCCCAATCCATTCATGTTCTTTTATTTATATATATTTAAAGGCATAGTGCACCAATTTTGCATATGGAGTTCAGTTTACTTGTAACTGGAAGTAGTACTCAAGCCTGTGATAGTAGCTCCATAATACATTTGGAGAGTCTGGAGGAGCTTTTGTCAAGTCTGAGAAAATAACCCTGATGATGTCATAGTGATGTCATCAGGGTAACCTTGGCATTGGCTTGAAGACATTTTTTAAACAGAAAGCCTTCATTACAACGTGGGGATGACAGACATGGGCGTTTACAAATTAGAGAGGGTCTTGTTGCATTATGGGAGATGTAGGATAAAGTGTTGTTTTTGAGCTTGACCCATCCACCTTTTGTTTCCCAGCAACAAGGAAGTGTTCCTTTTGATTTATAACGGGTGATTTCACTATTAAGAATGCAAATAACATTAATGTAACTTATTATAGTGCATTATCGTGAAAGAAAAAATATGTGGGCTGCGCTGCATAAGCTGGAGACTAAAAGTCTTATATATATCTTGGCCTCTGCGGCATCGAATTTTTAAATGTATTTTGCACATCTCCCAACTCTATGGAAGCATACTGTAGTACTAAATCACTAGAGTGCCCCTTCAATATTATGTTCTCTGTGCTTTTGACATACCTAACAGTGTAAAATAAATGGATACAAACATTGCTCAAAACATAAAAAACAATTGAACATCTTGCTGCTCTGTTCAAAAAGCAATGAGCAACGGCAACACTGGCAGCAGTGACGGAGCACCGCACGCCGCTCATAAATTTGTAGATAAACCCCTAACGAGCTCCATCGGTCGGCCCATTTTGAAAGAGCTGACCGAGAGAGCAACGACGGCACTGAGCCAGAAAAGGAAGCGGAGACAGTTTGTACCTACAGCAACCAATCATGTTATGTTTTAAACAAACTGCAGGCGTCCTCTCAGCTTTTGTGTGAAGACTCCTGGTATTTCATTCAGATAATCATGTAAAATGTCCTTTCAGGGGCTTTTTTCGTTGACGTTTGTGGTGCTTCCTGCACTCTAGACAAAGACAAACTATATTTTAGCCCCATTCTGACTCTGAATACGCTGCCGTGCATTCTTAGCACTCGTCTTGACTGCCACTTCGCCGACAGACTGTATTGATCGGATTGTGATACTTACCGCCCTTTTGTTTCATTCATGAGGGATCAGATTCCTTCCCCGCTAACGCGGATAAGAGACAAGAGGGTTTTACATAGAGAGGACCGGAGAGCTGAACTGAATCACCAATGGAATATTACCCTGGCGGCAGTAGACCGGCAATAGAAGTGGCTGCGGACGCGTGGCTGAGACGATAAGCTGCGGAGATAAATGTCCCCCGCTCTCGTTTAAATGATAAACTGTCGGAATTCTGGCTGGAAAGCTGTCACATCGGGATAATCCTGGACCAGGCAAAGAAGTCTCACAAGGGGCCGCTCAGTGCACAATCAGAGGATGATTTGTCACCGGGGGTTTGGAATGACAAATATTGAGAGTATTAGGAGTTTTATGTCCATTTTCTGCACATCAGACTGTTGTTTTATTCAAGGAGTCACTGGGTGGTTTGTGTCATGTCAACACCAGGCGTAGCTGAAGGGTGGGGTTCATGATGTCATTATGCATTATGTTGTGCTTATTATTTTGAAATTCTTTCCCGTGACTCCCTATATTTTCGGGTACTCAATATGTTGCCATGACACTGAAATACTCAATAAAAATGACACCATGAAAATCCATAAAAATCTATAGACGATAGCATCTACAACAAATATTTGGAGATAAACATCAGGGGTTAAACTGCAAGAATTATAGTAAAAGTTATAGGATAATATCCCAAAAAGGGAACTTCTGTTAGCTCAGAGTGCACATTGCTATTAGCATCTAGCGGTCTTGTCTGAGCCCTGGATTTCAATAAGCTGGTGGATAGTTTTTGTGTCTAGTGTCGGGTTTGTTTCGACAGTAAACCACAGCAAGTTCACGCTATCCTTACAAATTTACAGAATAAGGGCGTTTATATGCGCTTAACATGCAAACAAACAGAAAATTCCTACATGCTAACGTCACTCCCTTTTTTTAATGCTAACATTACTCGTGTGAAGGGGGCTTTTGTGCTACTAAGCCATGCCACCTGGCGATGGTCTGGGACAAACTCTCAGTTAATTTCTCACGACCTGCAAGCGCTAACTGTATGTAGCCTTGTTAGCATTATTTATGCTAGCAGCTTCCTTTTATCGCTGGAATTCCATATATGTAGCTAGCTTGAGCTTGCAGATGTCTTTAAATGAGAGCTGTGCAGTAAAAAATGTGACACTGAATGCTACTTAACTTCTAAAAAATAATTAATCTGGTTTCCTGCTAAAGTAACCCTGTCAATATACATGTAACACATACATGTATGCCTGAAATATGAAAAGTTATTAACCTTTTTTTTGGTTTTTAAAGAATTATTATTTGTGCCAGTTCCGTATCCTGTCCTATTTGTCCCATACCTGAGATGAAATCTGAGTTTAATTCATTATAACCCAATGAAATATTAAATACTCATCGTTGTGGAACATTATTTGTCAATGGGGAGGATAGTGCCCCTCTTTTCACTCTCATCTAGAAAGGCTCTAATTCCTGCTTCATGCTGCAACAGCACAACCCGCTCCGCCGCTCCCCTGAGTCTCCATGATATTTATTTTGCCATAATCCAAATAAACACGTGGGCCTCTGTGCACCGAGGGTACGGCACAGAAAGAAAAAAAAAAAACCGTCCTAATGTTGATTTGTATCTTTCAAATCCCTGTGTCAGCTGCCGGCAGGTATTAACCTTTAAACTTAATCTTTTCTCCTGCCTGTCCTCTCTCCGTCCACCGTGTCCGTGGCTCAAGTAGCTCTGGGTTAGCCGAAATCCGTACTGCAGCTTTTACCTAAATTCTCTGCTTGGCCTCTTTCTTGTAAAAAACGTCCCTGATGTTTGGCACAGTCGCTGTCGCCCGAGTGAAGTTAACACCGAGTGTAAGTGGCTTCTCGGCCTTCAAATTGACAGTAGTTAGTGCTAATAGAGCAGTAATAAGCTGGAACATTTTCTTTATTATTATTTATTTTGCAGATACCTCCGAGCTGCGGCGCTGTGATTACCTATAATCACAGCAAGGTGCATTCTTGTGGGTATATGCCGTTTTCTTTATACTCTTCACAAAACCCTCATTATTTTTGTGTTACTAATGCATGCATACTGTCACAGGAGAAGCATTATCTTCAAAGTGTACATATATTAGAATAAAAAACAAGTGAGATCACTAACGAGCTCCTTGGTTACCACAAAAAATACCATGGCAACCGAAACAAAGAGTATGCGGCCAGATTACACAACTTGGATGTAATTGTATATAAGTTCTGCAAGTTAGTCATTAGGAATGTGATTGCTTGGCTGAAAATACCTGAAGGTAATACAAGTTGAGGTGCCGAACACAATCTAACTAATTAAATGCTATAAACCTGGTTCCTTGGCTCTTAATTATAGAGTGACGGTTTTGGTGCTATGATTTAGTTTAGTTTATTTTCAAAATGACTACTTCCTTTGTACTTTTTCTTTCTTACTGTTCTCAGTTTTGTGTAAGACTTTATAACAATCGAGGCTCCCATTTCTCAATAGTGACGGTGTGTTATTACCCGCAACCTGTTCCACACATTTCATTCTCATATGCACAAAGAATGGATTACGGTCGCTGTAGAGCCATGAATTGCGCGTCATTTGCAATCGCTATCTGCCCCGTCTCAATGTCCGATTTACAAAAGATTTTGCGTTATGATATTAAAGTGCAAACATAGCCATAAAATCGTGCAATTTGTACTTTTTTAGTGGAGTGAGAGGGAAGAAGTTATTTGTTTAAACTGTCATTGCATCCTGCCTCTTCTCAAACTTTGTCTTGTTTGTGCAGGTTAAGCTGCTGCTGCAAAAAAAACGAGCAAACCTTTTGTGAATTAGCCCCTGAGAGTCAAAAGCCATGCTAGTGTCTCTGCGAGGCTGTACTTGAGCCCAGCGGTGCTTTGAGCTACATGCTAACGTCAGTGTGCTAACATGCTCTCAATGCAAAATGCTAACATGCTGACTGAAGTTTAGCAGGTGTAACATTAACCGCGTTCGTTTGCCATCTTAGTTTTGAATGTTAGCATGCTGACATTTGCTAATTGCTACTAAACACAAGTACTGCTGAGGCCGATGGGAAGGTCATAAGTATTACAGGTTGGTGGCATAGACTTTATATATGAAGTGGATGTAGTCATCGTGACGTCACCCATTGGTTTGTGGACTGCCGTTATGAAGCCTCAAGTTCGTCGATTTCGCCGTCGCCATGTTTTTTTTTTTTACCATATTTGGAATATGGAGGAGTGACTTAGAGACAAAGTCTATGGCTCTGGTAGCATCAACGACCTGTCAATCACAGTAAGCCCACCCTAAAGCATACTCTGCTTTATGGACCCTAATTTACTAAATGAACATCATGCTGTATTGAAGAAGACTTGAAACTAGAGATTGAGACCATAAACTCACGTTTACAATGTTTGCTGAGGTAATAAATCAAGAGAGAAGTAGTCATTTTCTCATAGACTTCTATAAAATCGGACTTGTTTTTGCAACTGGAGGAGTCGCCCCCTGCTGGTCAGTAGAGAGAATGCAAGTTTTAAGACACTTCCAAAAATGATTACAGTTCAAACATGAAAATGGACAATAGTGAAGTCAAATAACCATCATGCTATTCTTGACTTATACTATGAAAGGACAGTATGTATGTATGTATGTATGATCTAATGTCTATGTCGACACGGTAGGATTTGACTTTATCCTGCTAGTTCACAGAAGCCTTAACTTCTGCTATCTGAGAAGGTGATGTTAGCAGTAAAATAAATCCACCTGTTGCAGCTGATGAGAAAACAGAAAAGACACCCGCCTTCTCTCTTCTCCCTAAGACATTTATTTGACAGCATCTGAGAGGTTTGTTGGCAATCCGTCCCTCTTATATAACCACATTATTACCCTGACATTTATTCTTGCCAGGCAAGTGAAACAGTTACTGCGTCGTCATTCACTTAGCGGCACTCGCTTTGGTTACGAAGGTGACTCAGCAGCGAGTCGGGAACCTCCAAAGAACCATGAAGGGACTGTGTGTAGTGGAGTGGTGCCACTGTGTACCGTTAACACTAAGTGTGTTGATCTCTCTCTCTGCCCTGAGAGGTGATTTTAGCCTGTCTGTTTATGGTATTTACACTAAAAAGAATAGACAAATAAATCAAAATCTCAGCATTTTGGCTCTACTAAGATTAATTGCTTTCATTACATAGTGCCATTTATAGTCCCAGTGTGATGAGCTGTAATTCATGTAAACCCCAAATACAAATGATACATTTATATTGTTCATATGGTAAAGTTATGTGTGCAGACATGAGCACTTTTTCTTCCTTTTGTTGAGTAATTAAATGATTGTAGAGATGATAAAATCCCGACAAAGAAAACTGTAATAGTTCCAATTAAAGGGCCAGTTCACCCAATCTGGTATCCAGCCATGCTAATTGTGTTATTGATGCGAGTTTAAATATGTCATTGCAATTTTGTTATCAGTTGAATTTACAGTTTGCGGAGAAAGAGAAGAGAACATTTAATCAATAATGCAAATAAAATAAAACATAAATATGTAATATATCAATACGATTGATATGCTGAGAATAATTGGAAAGATGTATAGTATTTCCCTTTAGAATTCCTTGCATTTAAAAAAACAAAATGTGTGTGTGTGTGTGTGTGTGTGTGTGTGTGTGTGTGTGTGTGTATATATATATATATATATATATATATATATATCTATCTCAGTAGTAGCAAGAGTGATGGTGGTATTAGCAGCAGCGGTAACAAATCCTTTTGCTTAAGGCTGTCCTCTTCCTCTCTGTCTCCTCATGTGCTAGGATGGGACTCCGTTGAACCTGAGCTTCGTCCCCCTGGACATCAAGCTAACCAACTGGGACGAGCTGCCCGAGGCCTTCCGCCAGTGCCGGGAAAATCGAACGCAGGTCTGCGCGCATGAGGCGCTTTGATATTCGTGGGCGTGCATGTAAGGGGGGGGGGGGGGGCGTGTAGCTAGTTAATGTGTCATTACTGCAGAAAACGCCTCGGAGGAGGGATTCAACATGGTTGTAAAATGTGCCAATATTTCTTTCTTTTGATTGATTAGAAAGATATCAAAGCATATGACTTCACATAATTTCCAAGATGACAGAAAATTCTACATATGCTCAAGAGTGTAGTTGAGGTTTTTTTTTTTTTTGCGAGCAGGCCCAGAGGCTGCCTTCATTTTGGAGGAGATAATTTAGTTTGATATCGCAGTCTGCAGGGCTATCTCGGCAATTCCACTGACCCAGTGAAGACGAGGCACACGGCTGCACGGGGTTATAAAGCAGATGTGTGCGTTACAGCCACGTGAAACTAATGACACCCATGATGATGATGATGATGATGATGATGAGGAGGAGGAGGAGGAGGAGGAGGAGGAGGAGCAGCGCTGGGAGCCTGACGGATTGGTGGTGGCGCGGACGCCCACTTCCACCACCGCAGGGCCTGTAGTGGGAGAGGGAAGGGGGTGATGGAGGAAAGGAGAAAAGAGAGGGGGTGTGTGTGGGGGGGGGGGGGGGGTTCGGGGCCAGCGAGAGAGAGAAAGTGCCGCTTTATGGCGGTCGTTAAACGAGACGGATCATCGCCTCAAACGACCCCGCGCGCCACCCGGCCAATATTAAATCCTGCAATCTGCCGCGGCAGTAACCCGGAGCCGCCGACAGACACCCCGGGCCTGTCGCCTTGTTTATGTTGCTTTGTAAAACGCAGGCGTGAGTTGCATCCGCGCCCCGACCCATCATTCACGCCCCTTGTTTACACTCCAATTGTCCATCAAAATCAATAGCGGGCAGGCGAGCTTAAGGGGAGGCGGTGGGTAGAGAGCTCACCTGCACTCTGCACAAGCAAAGACAGGCAAACAAAAATTTGAAATTATATCAGAATAATCTTTTTAAGGGAATGAATAATGTATATATAATGAGGTTAGAACAGGTGGGCACTGTACATCAAACGTGACTCAAACAGGAGTTAATAGCGTATTTGTTGGGCACTATTTTTAGCGGCGGATTAATCCACATTCAGTGCTCCAGGATGGTGTGTGTGGGATTGACTACATGTGTGTTCATGGTTATGAAGGGACTTGATGGCCGGTAAACAACGTGGCTCAGTAATAGTTTTTTACACAACCAATGGAGCGCTATGGCACAGAGGAAGGAGATATATCAGGCTTTGATACACAAACATTACGTGATAGAATACATTCATTTTCATGGGATTTATTTATTTATTTGGCAATAAGACTTATACAGAATATTGCCTTCATCCAGCCTCACAGTGATGAATCTAAGCCCTCCCAGTTTCCGCCCACACGATGTCTGATACTCGCCTATTAACCCCCGGCCGACCATCGGAGTAACATGAAGCTGAAAACGGCATCCCACTCTCCTCCTCAGTCACGACTTCTGACATCTGATCCGGCGCCTCGACTCTCTGCAGACCTCTGATGACCTCGCGAGCTGTTGCCATATTTCTGAAGCTTGTCCGGAGTCTTCAGCTGCACCGGGCTAACCCGGTCTTTGTGGAGCCGGGTTTTCCTCGATCAGTCGGTTCGTTACGTCCAACCATACTGCAGCACTTTGACCTCTGATCTTTCCCTCGGCTCACTTCCAAGTGCCTTCATCGGAATATCAACCTCTAGTTACCTTATTTTAATCTGCTGCCTTTGATGGGTATTATTTCGATCAAAATACCCACAATTCCACTTTAAAAATGTCAACAAAGCAAACCTTGCTGTGAATAGTTTGTTTTTACTCAAATAATCTTTTTTTTGTGAGAGTAGCTATCATCCATGGGGAGAGAAAAAAAAAAAGCTCTCCGGCGTAATATACGTAGCTAAATTGCCCATTAGGCCTTGGTGCTTGGTGTGCTATTTGTTATTTTGCCAGTGGATTTTCTTTGAATCCTTGACTTGGCTGAAAGCATATACAGCTCTCTCTCTTGCTTTGATGGGTTTTTATTCAGCTGTCTGGAAAACTGTCTCCTCATGTGTGTCAGTGTCTCTGCTCTGCAGGTTTAGATTGTTTGTTTCGAAAGTGTATTTTCCAAAATTGAAAAGCAAAACAACAAAAATATTTTACCCCAATATCCAAACTATGAATTTGTGTTGAAAGACGAAGGCTCCAGTGTTTTTCTTTTTTTAATTTTTTCCGGTTTTAGCTTGAAATTGAATTTGAAGTGAGGTGTTTTGCCTTCCCCCCTTCCCTCCTTCCCATCCTCTCTCCCCCCCTCAGGTGCTGAGGTTCGTTCAGGAGTGGAGCAGCCTGGCCGCCATGAAGCAGAAGCTGCTTCGACGCGGCGGCCTCCTCTTCCACAGCCCCACTCTGGGCCTGCAGCAGCTGGCCGCCGCCCAGCGCCCTCACTCCAGCACCAAGAGGTCAGACTCGAGCGGGGCAAATGTGCTCTTGAAAGACAAAACATGCTACTTTGGCTTTCGAATACTTAGCTCCCGAGAACAGCAAATGGTTACCGTAGCACGACCATGTTGAAGAGGTGGACATGGTACTGCAGTAAAAGCAGCAATCGACATTTAAAGAGTTTGGATGGTGGTGAATTTAATTTTTGAACTTTTCCAAAACTCAAAACTGTGTTTCTCTGCTCTAACGTGAGCTGCAATCGTTAGCATATCCGGCTAACTAGCTTAGTACCTACACTAGCAACCCTGCAGGCAAACAGGGTATACTGATATGTTAATAATACACATATGATCATACTATGTATTCACAGTTATGGTCTCTTTCTCCACCTTCTACTACTCATATTTTGTGTGTAGTTCATTTGCCAAAAAAAAAAAAAGAGACAAAACGCACAACATACAATACTAGAGATGAATTTGACTGATGGCATTATTTTTTTCTTTTCAAATGTTCTATAAACATCGCAATTATATCATTGTCGTGAATTCCTTTGACCGCGATAATCGTCTCATGAAAATCTGGTATTGTGAAAGCCCTAGCGGATTAAGGACCCTTTATTTATTTTTTTCTAAAATGATTGAAAAATGTAAGTGACTATATCTGTCAGCCGTAACAAGGGGACAAACATGTCTCCTCCCTCCTCCGAGAGCTAATTTGACCTAGCGCCCCTGTTGTGCCAGCTCAGCGATAATTTGAACATGCTGGAAACAGCGGGACGAATTAGCTCCCCACGTTAATGTCAGAAACCGGAAAAAGCAACGTGTGAGATTTCACAGAGGAACCGGCAGATTTGTAAATACTAACTGCCCCGGGCGTCGTGGAAGGCTCAATAGCGCGTGTGTGTGTGTGTGTGTGTGTGTGTGTGGGTGGGTGTATCAAAGGGTGTCAGCAGAGGCAGAAGAGAGGATGAATTGAGCTCTGTGGATGTGTACGTGTGTGTGTGTGTTTTTCTTCTTCTTTTTTTTGACAAACATGCATTGTTGCTGGCACACTAATTACAGCTGGCGTGGATCGAGGCACGGAGAGTTTGCCAATTACAGGGTAGACTCTCTCGTGTGTGTGTGTGTGTGTGTGTGTGAGTCCGCAAGAGAGTGTTTCTCAACCGGGGGGGGGGGGACGTGTTTGGGTGCATGAACCTAATCAAGGTGTGAGTAGGAGGCAATTGGCCCGACTTGATTTGATACCTGTCTGATTTATTCGCTAATCAGAACCAATCAAGCTCCGGCTTCGGCTCAGCGGGGCGGTTCGCCGCTCGGCTTTCAGCGGCCCCCGAAACTTGATGCACTCTGCTCGGGTTTTTCCCCAGCGCCGTGGATGTTGTCATCGTAGGCCACTCGTGGTGATTTCAGAGAAGTTCAGGGGATTTTAATCGGGTTTGTATCCTGCGCTTCGTTGCTTGGATTACTGCACACATTGCCTGGAAAACGGACCACTGCTTCGTCTTTATAATAGAATAAGACTGCACAAGAATTTTCCTTCACACATATTTGCATACCAATTCTCTTCATCATGGTAGCTATTCGATTGCAAAATAACACATAGAAGGTTGACTGTTGTACAGGTGAGGAATATTTTAATGTAATTGGTGAAAGATGACATCGACGGTAATCATAGACAAAATCATTGGATGATATTATTTGCCCAGACTGCTAGAAGCAAAAAAATCCTAAAACATTGGATAGTTCAACTCCACGTTGTAATGTGAGGATAGAATTACATTTCTTAAAATCCGTGAAATAACATTAATTTAGAAATCATAGACTGCAGCACGGCGTCTGATTAGATGGAAAAATAGATAACGAACCAGAACATTTGGCTGAGAATATGTAGAGCCCTTTGTTGGACATCACTATAGCAACTTATATTAACAGCTTACTCCAGCGATTCAGCGCTGCACTTCCAAAAAAACTGGGACTTGAATAAGTCACACGGGGAAGAAAAAAAACTCTCGATCACACCCTTGCCGTTATGCAACTTTTATTGCGTCTTTCATTAGACACTCCCTGCCTGATAAACACCCACATCTTTCAAACTCCACACCTCCAGTTTGTAACACAGCCTCTATTAGTGTATTTGAAGTCTCAAGCCGAAACTGGGAAAAGGCAGGGTTATTTTCTCATAAACCTGTGCATATTTACTATGTGTAGCTTCGTGATTCTTCTGAGGTGGCCCACTTCAGTGCGTGTCATTTTCTGCACTGGCCACATCTCTCTTGAGGCTAGTCGGAGGCGGGGCGTCCATCGATCACAGTGGCTTCGGCAGAGCTCGTTAGTTCGATTTTTGCACAGCTGAGCAGGGCCTGGCCCCTGGCACTGAACCCACGGGGCTGGGCCCGGGAGCAGCCAGGCTGCCGTCTGCGGGTTCCACTGTCGGCGAACCGGCTGCCACCGGAAATGGTCCTTGTAAAAAGCACAAATTAGCAAACAGACAGGGAAGTGGTATCAGTCTTCTCCTCCGACTCTGGCAAGAAAATGAGAGTGCATTTCTCAAAATGTCAAACTGTGCCTTTTAAAGGGGACACATTGTGAAGAAGTAACTTTTTCAGTGCTTGTGCACACACATTTGGGTATCTGGAGTGTACCAACTCTGAAATACGATGACTCAGTCAGTTTTTTGTGGGCCGCCTAGATCAGAAAACTAGCCAATCAGGTTTGATGCCCCTTCCTATGTCACATGCAGGCTCATTAGAATATACCGCCCCCCCCCCACCTATCTATCTCCACCTATGCCTTGAGAACTACATTTGCAAAGGTGCGTCATATTTTTCTCGTGAGCCAATCAGAGCAGACTGATTTCAGGAGGGGGGGGGGCTTAAAGAGACAGGCACAAAAACGTCCCGTTTCAGACATACGGTAAATACAGGTGTGTTCAGACAGGCAGTATGGGAAAAACGTTGTGTTTTTTGAGCTATAGAGCATCTAAACATGTTCTAGTAGAAACCCCAAATACAAGTATGAAACTGAAAATGGGCATGATGTGGTGCCCTTTAAAGGTGCACCGTGGAGTTGTCCTGACGGGTATAAACAATGCTCCACAGCGCTTCTATTGGTGAAAATAAAGTGCGTAATGAAGGAGCAGCAGTCACCTTAGTGTACAGAACTTCTGTCCAAGCACCCAGCTGCATGAACAACATGCAAACACACATCCACGCTCTCTCCCAGGAGCGTAGTTGGACTCCAGTTTAGCGCGAGGTGTCTCGTTTCATCCAGCCTCTGCGCCGGGACCGTTTGAAGCAGAGGGAGCTCGTGTGTTTGATGGAGACTCTCCTTCTTCATCATCTCCCCACAGCTTCCAGAGAAACTTCTCCTCTTTGATGTGTCTCCCTCCTCCACTTTCTGCCTCCTGTCATCCATCTCTTCCTTTATTTTTTTTCTACCTACTTTCCATCCGACTCCCAGAGACAGTATTCTGTCCAGATGGAGATGGAGTGAAATGCATGGAAATGTCAGTGTGGGGCCCAGTGGAGATATTAATCAGAATCAGAATCAGCTTTCATGTATGCTTACGCATACATGGAATTTGTCTCCGGTTTCCACTCTCCGCTCTCAATGTACAAACACAAATTTACAATAAACAAGACAATATATATATATATATATATATAAAGAATAAAAAAGGGCAGAGTGATGGCCACTGGAAAGAAGCTGTTCCTGTGTCTTAAAAGCTTAGCTTAACAGTGGCAACACCTTCCTGTTTAAATAGCTGGGTTTCATGGAGGCTAGTGTTTCATTAGTAATCAGGGAGACAGTGCGGTCAGAATAAAAACACATCACGTAAGCATTCAATTAAGTAACCCATTCATATTTAGGTAGACATTAATCCACTATATCTTTATATATATATATACACAGTATATAATATTTTTTTTGCTGGGTTAATTCGACATATAACCACAGGCAACATTTATCAGTGCTTCACTGCTCAGTTAAATAGCGTTGAATGTATTTTTCTGCATGTCTTATGGGTCTGGGAGTTGCCCCAATTATTGATTATATTTCACGGGTGGCAGTGCAACCGTTCATGTTCCCAGTTTGAGAATTGGCAAAGCTGTCAGAACAAGTGTTTGTAAAGCACAACTCTAATTATCGATCTACATAAGTTAGTGAGCAGAGTTGATTGAGGCGCAATGGCCGCCTCCCCATCCGTCTTTTCTTACCTCGCCCCTTGCTTTTTTCTTTTATAACTGCCGTTTTGTTTGCGTCATTGACATAATCCATTTCTTTCAAATTGCTACTAAAAGAGTCTTCTATCTAGTTTAATAACCAATGCATATGGGGGTAAAAGGTTATACCTACTCTACGTACAAGAAGGCTGAATCTTTGCCAGTTATCCAATGAGGACGAGACACCTCTAACAGAGAAACTTCAAAATAAAAGTACAGAACAAAATGTTACACAAGCCGCAAAAAAATCATCACACAGTCACGAAATACCGTCGCAAAACCGATACGAAAGAATAATAAAAATATCAGCCGGCCCACTTGAGTCGGCAAACATCCAGTCTGGCAACGTGTCTTCGAGCAGAACACCCGAGTCCCCACCAACTGCAGGGCAGGTGTGTAGTAGCTAAGCCTGATCTCTGACCTGCCTGTAGAGGCAGCCAGAGAGAGGATAATTGCTCCGAGGGGACCATTAGAGTGTTGTATCATCCTTCTGTGGAAAGCCTTAATGTTACCTGGGGACGTTTGGTGATTGGTCACTTTTCTCTCAAGACCACAGCAATTTTCTTCCACCTAGAACAAACAAGTCCCCCACCCCCCTAACTCTTTTTCTCCTCCTGCATTTCGTGTCAACGCCCCGGGGTCATTTTAATCCTGTCCAGATTGACGTGCACTGTTTCATGGGATCCTCGACCGGCACACCTAGAGCATCTGTATTACAAGGGCCATAAAAACCAGTGGCTGGATGGATTAGATGATTGATGATGCCTGTGGGGAAATTAGATCGCTGCAGCAGCAAAAAGTGCTTCAGCACGGGGAGGAGGACAAACGGAATACAAGCAAATATGTAGAATTGAATAAGCAATGAAAGTAGGAGTTTCTGTGTTTAAGCACAGTTTTGGAAAATATAAACACGCATCTGGCATCAGATTTCCCTTTTTAGCTGCTACTAACACTGTCCAGAGAGAGTTTGTGAATCCATCTCCTTCTACGCCCCCCATGCACCGACATGCGAATCTGCTCTCTTCAAACTCTTTGGTTACACAAATCCTCCGATCCTTCACAGCCCCGTTTTATCCCATTTTTCACAGGTACCTCAGCAAGGACGAGGTGGCCCGGGCCTCCCTGAGCAAGGCCCAGCAGGAGGGAGGCAGCGTCCGCCTGGTCACCAAGGAAAACTTCTTCGCAAAGAGGAGGTCCGCCGCTCCGCTGACGCCACCTGCTTCGGAGAGGTGGGTGAAAGGGCGGCTGTGTGGGCGGATGTTCACGGCAAGGAGAGGTCGAGCCGTGCTCGGATCTTGAAAAGTCCTAAATAGCCTCCTTCTCTAGGCTCAAAGCTTCACAGGAGCTGCTATACACTGCAGTTATTTTTGTACAGTATTTAGAACCAACGGATCACGTACAGCCTTGTTTGTGGTTTTTAACGATGAGGTTTCATGGTCTCTACATGAAGGTGGTTTGTGCCAACACGCGGCTTCGCCTTTAGGGGTTTCGGTCTATTTTCATTTTCCTTTCCATAGCTGTCTCCATGGAGATCTGTGGGAGAGGCACAAAGGCCTGCTGAGCGTGTTGGTACAGTAAATAAAGACCCTAATACGATCTGCCGTGTGAGATGCAACCTGCTCAGCCCCAGGATGGAATATCACTATGACAACCTACAGCAAACGGTGTTCCTCATATGGACGCAGCAGCTGCTGTTCCACTCAAATGTTTGTGATGGACCATGAGTCTTAAAGGGGGCCGTCTGAGAGTAGTACCTCTGAAAATATAAAGTTTAAAGCTAATATTTAGATCAGCTTTTATGCTAATCTGTTTCTACAATTTACTTTTGTCTCCAGTCCAGGGTGAGTTTCCGCCATTTCACACATTTATTGGTTATTTCGAGGTGTTATTTGCCAACAGTAACACGTCAACCCATTGTGGCACAAATCGCAGGTTTTCGGTTTAATATCACCAATGTTAAGACGGAGATGCACGAGATTGTCTCAAATAAAATCTGGTGTGGTCGCAATCCCAAATAAAACAGAATCTTCCTCCCGTTCAGCAGTGAGCGAGCACTCGGCAGCGTCAGATGTTGCTCCCTCTCCCGTGCCTCTTGGTTTCCTTTGTTAGGAAGCACCGGGGATCAGCTTGCTGGTAAACACTGGCAGGCTGTGCACCGTTTGCTGAAGGCATGTTGCGTGATTTTCCGGGGTTTGAAGCACGAGTTACCTCACACTGCGACGCTGAGCTGCCAACATGCTCACTTGCTTTGTGCATGTATGCATTGAAATTACTTTGAAGATAAATGTGAAGCACACGTAATAATTAGTTTTAATTACATTATTATGTTATATGTTTTTTTCTGGCTAATGCATTCAACATTTACAGTCCCAAAAAAATATTTCTGGGTTTCATTTTTTTTCTAAAGTACCATATTTTCACCATTCTGTTTGGGCACACCAGTAAAAAAAGTCTATATCTGTCTCTCTTTCATCCACTAGATGTTGCTGGCACAGTATTTGTCTCTTGGTACTTCCAGTTTTTGGTATCTTCTCAACTTTGAAGCAGAGAGGCTCCTTTTTTTAAAAGTTTTTTTTCTTCTCCATTTCAATGATTAAATCTCACTCTGTAGTGCTCTGTCTCTTTGTTCCCCTCTCTCTCTCTGTCTGAATTGTGAACCACAGGGAAAGAGAATTTAGTCCATCTGTCACCACCAACGTGGCTCTAGCACCCTGCTGGGACAACATGGCCAAATGCCCAAGCTCACTGTCCTCTGCCAAAACTGCATACACATACACACACTTGAAATGTTCTACAGATGCATTCACACACAGTATGTAGACATTTTCCACACACACACACACACACACACACACACACAGCAGCCATATTTACATCATCTCTGCATCTGCAGCACACAAAGCAAGCATATATATATATATATATATATATATATATATATATATGCTTTTTTTAAATTGGATGAATATAAATATTGAATTGCGTTTGCTGTGTTGCTGGTGTTGAAAGAACTGAGCTGACATTGAACACGCCGTCGGCTCACAGACTGATGGCTGTCACGCGGGTCAAGGTAGCTTCCTTTTGAAGTTTCCTGGATACAAAGGGCTGAAAATCTGCTGCAGCCGCTCATCAAACAGATGCACAGAATAGATGGCGTAAATGGAAGGAATCCATTGATTTCGCAGGCTGACATTGAAAGTAGTTCCGCATTTTGTCATTTCTTGTCAATATCGAGGTGTTTACCCACACTTAAGTCTGCTACGTTCACATTTTACCATATTTACAGTCGTGTTAATTATCTAAGCATTGCATAACAACATATGTAATGCTAAAGTGTGCTCTATTATATATTTCAATTTTATTAGAACCGGCTTTTATGTCTAAATATTTCTGTTGCACATGCATATCTTTTTATATCTATTATATTTTCAGGAAATGTTTGCAGTAGTGTCCTCTGTGTCTAACGTGATGCATAATAATCAATGATTCTACGAGTTTGTCTTCATAAAGCGAGTTAATGTGATAGATTTCTTTCTCTATCCGTGTGACCGCAGCCGGGATGGGGAGTCCTCCAAGACGGAGGAGGAGGAGGAGCAGCAGCAGCAGCCGTCAGAGTCCGGCTTCCTGCAGGCAGTGGACAGTGAGGGTGTCCCTCTGTGTCTGTCCTGCCAGCAGGCCTGCTCCACCACCGGCGGGGCCTGGGACACTCGGTTCTGCAGCCACAGGTATGGCAACACTAACTGCACACAGTTCAGAAGCTGTATACAAGACCTGTGTGGAACAGCAGATGCATGTAAATCTTTTGGAGCACCAGAGGGGCGGGGCTTACTGCAATGGGGACACTCCATGTCGTCTTTGGTGAGATGTCGGTCAAAGAAATGCATATTGAATTAACTTTCAAATAGTTTGCGTCTGTAATTGGTTAAACTTCCCGAGTACCGATTGTCATGTGCCAAAGCCATCTGGCACCCTTAAAAATTCAGTTATACTCAGAGTTTTTGTGCAAAACAAGCTCGAAATCAATCCTTTTTCTGAAGATCAATCCACCGCATTTTAACATAAATATAAACAATGTTTTGAATGGAAAGTGGAAACATTTCTGCTCGTTCAGTCTCGGCCCGTTTAAGGTAGAAATCCAATTTCCGTGAGTGGTTTTCAAGAGCCGGATTCAGGTCAGATCCTTCGCGCCTCTATACCTGACTTTCATCAAACTTCCACACAATGATGCGTGGCCCTCAGCTGAATCCAACCACAGTAGTAAAAACCACAATAACGACATTCTTCTGGCGTCTGAAAAAAAAAGAATCTCAACTGTTTGGGGTAGAAAATGGTAAGATTCCAGTCGGGGATAT
>NW_022280042.1:1770563-1776314 GCF_004355925.1 Anarrhichthys ocellatus
CCCCCACTTCTGCAGGTGCCAGGAGGAGTTCCAGCTGCGCTCCAGCCAGACGTACATGCGCTCGCGGGTGCTGGAGGCGGAGCGCGGCGTCTGTCAGCACTGCGGCCTCCACGCCCACGACCTGTTCCTGAAGGTCCGCGATGCCCTGCCCTCCCAGCGCAAGGACATGCTGGAGAACACCTGGCTCGCGCAGCTGTCACTCAAACAGGTCGGACATGTTTTTTTTTTTTTGTGTCTTACAGATATTTTAATGGAGGAGAGATGGAGTCCATTGGCTGTGCGTTCTGAGGAAACACCAACCTTCAGTATCAGAAACGCACACATCCTCTTGATGTGAGCTACATAACGTACATAAGCCATCTCTTGTCTGTGTGTTTGTGTAGGTGCAAAAATAAAAGCGCCCTGTACTCTTCTTTCAACCCACCTACACACACACACACACACACACACACACACACAGGTTGATCTTCCCTCCGAAGGGCCAGCGCCCAGTAAATGGATTGCTGGGCCCATTGATTTTTATTTTTTATTTTTTCCAGTACCAGGCCTCGACCAGTAAGCCTGTTTGATTTGGTTGGCTGTTATTCTGCAAAGCCAGCCCCCCCCCCCTCGTCTCCTCACACACACACACACTCCCTCCCTGTGCCGCCGGCAGCTGCAGGAGCGCCGATCGATGCGCCGAGCTTTAGAGGAAACAAACTCAGCCACATGATAAGACGGCGCAGCGGTGGAGGAGCCTCCAGATTATCGGCTCATTCTTTGGTTCATACCGGGGGTTCTGGTGTGTGTGTGTGTGTGTGTGTGTGTGTGTGTGTGTGTACATATGTGTGTAGGTCTTTATGTGTACCATGGGGTCTGTCTCGGTGTGTGCGTGCGAGTATGTGTATGTCAGAATTTTGCCATGTGTGTAAGGCCTTTAGGTGCCTGTCAGCAGTATTTAGTTGTGTGTGAGTGTGTAGTAGTGAGGTCTGGTGTTGCAAGGTGCATGGTTTTGGCACAAAAGCAGGTCCAATTGACTGGGGAGAGAGAAAGAGAGAGTGTGTGTGCGCGTGTGTGTGTGTGTGTAAGAGACGTGAACTGTGCCCCCGTGAGCAGGCCTGTTCTTCAAATCTGTTGGGATCAATTCCAGCTCGCTGCCTTAATGTCGGCAGAGTAGCACTCAAAGCAGGAAAATGGATTTTTCGCCCTGAACTCTTCCCATCAGGCTTCTCTCTCTTTCTAATTCTAAAAAGTCATCTTTTGCTTCTCCGCTTCCTTACTCTCACACTCACTCTGTGTTCCTTTCTTTTATTGTCAAATACGTTTTCTGTTGTTTTTCTCTTTTGGTCTGTTTCTTTTCAGAATAAAATAAAAACAAGCAAACAACATTTTTTTTGGTCCCAGAGTTTTCTCACTGCTATACGATAGACACTGTTGTGTCTGCCTGCGTATGATTAGTATAGATTTAATGAGTGAATCGGAATATATGGCTTTATTTAGATTTCATATGTCCTCAGTAATCTATTTAGGTCAACGAGACATTTGTGCTGAAACACTTTGCTCAGCAATAACCATGGGAAGTCACATATAACAATTTCCTAGCATTTTAAACATTATGCTGACCAAATGACTTATCAATTAATAAAAATCGAACAAAAATTTGAGATTAATTGATAATTTAAAAAAAATACTCAATAGTTGCTCCCTTAACTGACCTCATGACAGGTTATGCTAACAGTCTACAGCCATGCTAGCAGCTCTGTTTGGCTGTATTAGCTAAATCCAAATGTCAGCATGCTAACAAGCTCACCGGGACAACGTCAAGGTGCTGATGTTCAACTGTTACGTTCACCATTTACACCATATTGGTTTGGCGTGTTAGCATGCTGACATGAGCAAAATAACAATGCTTGTATGCTAATGTTTAGCAGGTGACGTTTCTCATGTTCGTCCCAGCATGCTAACATGTGGTAATTAGCACTAAGCGCGCTGCCTCGGGGGTCAGGTGAAGTAAGGTTGTATTTTAAATGGACAACTTCATTAGAAGTACAGTCAAATATGAAAATACTACAATATACACTACATCTTTGCTAACATCTTTTACTAATATGCGTTAGCAGGTAATACTAACCGTGTTCATCATCTTAGTTTAGCGTGTTAGCATGCTAACCTTTCCCCAATATTGGTAATGACACTGGTTTCTTGGTTTTCACAGGACAGTGATGCTGTGGTATTTACGTGTATTATTGAATACCAGTTATTACAAAGCCAGTACTAGCTTAAAACATTCGTACCATGTTATTACCCTGTGGTTTATTTAACCTCATTGCTGTGTCTTTATCAGGCAGACTTACATGTGCATGGACTGCCCTTTATGTAGGCCGATAACATTGTGCTGGTTTATATAGCCGTCGCTGAGTTATCCTAGGTGACGGATAATAGAGGGTCAAAGTTCACCGTCACCGATTTGGAGCAAATTATTGTAATCACACTTGAAACCATACAGGCTTACGTTAACCTCGGCATTTTCAACCTTTAAACCTTCCTTTCATTATTTCCTGTTGTAGATTTCCACCACTTATGTGCCTCCCTGTCATGTGTGCTCCTCAAGATGTATTTGTTTCTATCCTCTTTTATTCGAAGCGCATTGCAGAAGTGCCCCTGCGGTGCAGAGATTTGTTTAGCACGAACGCCTCCGCGCGCTCGTGTGTGTGCGGTGGGATGCGCATGCGGAAAAATAACAATTTAGGTCACTTTAGCACTCGGAGAAAGACTTGAGCTTCGCTAAAGACATCACATCGGTTTAAAAAAAAAAAAAGAATTCCGGAGTAGATGGATGGTGTGGGAGGGCGGCGCAATCACAGCTTGATATTTTTTTTTGTTGGTAATTTAGAGCGGTGCGAGGAAAAAAATCAAGCCCGGCACACTGAGACGCTCACTGTTTCTTTCTGTGTGTGTGCTCCCACAGCTGAACGAGATGATCCGGGCTCCAGTCGAAGGAGACTTCTGGCAGGTCGACCACATCCGGCCGGTCTACAGCGGAGGAGGACAGTGCTCTCTGGACAACCTGCAGACGCTCTGCACCGTGTGCCACAAAGCTGTACGTGCACATACACATACACACACACACACACACACACACCGCATCCCTGCACCCATAACAACTGACTTTCAGAGCCAAAGGGGCTTAAGGGGCCAAAGCAATTTGTCTAACATTTAAGATCGCACACTGGATGGACCTCTCCTTTATCCCCGGCCTCATCACTCATGTTGAGGATCATACGTGGTGGCGGTAATGTGATACATGGTCAAGCACATTGATCAAACGTCACGCCGTCCCTCACGAAGCTATATATTGCCCGTAATATCATCACATGATGTGCCGGTGTGACATATTGATATATGGCGTTTGTTGCCTTCGGGGTCATCTCCCCTTCTTGAGCTCCTGCCATCGATATTTCATAATCGCTGAGACTTCTTACAAAAAAAAAAGTATAACCGAGCTTTTCATTGTCTCCTAAAATGTGCTTTGCTTTCACGCCAGATTTTTTTAATCTTTTTTGTCAGAGTGGGTGTCTGTTTGGAACAAGTCGGACGTGTATGAACCGACGCGAGTAGCTGCTTTCCGATAAGGGGATCCTCTCGCCATTTAACGCCACCACTCGAGACGCTTTAATCTAGAGGCTCGATGTATCGATCTCACTTTTCTTTTTTCTCTTCTTACATCATGTTCCGTTCTCTCTCTCTCTCTCCACAGAGGACGGCTCGGCAAGCCAAGGAACGCAGCCAGATGAAGAAGAGCGTGGCAGCCTACAAGGTTGCGTCAGATATCAGCAGGTTCTTCGTGAGGAAATGAAATGAGAGGTTTAGTAAGGATTGTTGTAACTGTATAATGTCTCTAAATCACATTGCCATGCTTTCTGACAGCGTGGATGGAGATGATTCCTCGGTCACGTTTAAGTATCAGAAATGCCGCTCTCTCTGACAGATTAGGATAAAAGAAAGGGCCGGACTTCCTTCGCATCCTACTTCCTCTACTTTTCCTCTACATCCATTTGCGAAGAGATCAGCGCCGTCCCGTTGGACTTGGCTGCACCTGTGGAGATTTACCCTAAAAATGTTTGTTTTTTTAAAATGACAAAAGAAAATCATGAGATGACTGCATGAAATGCTAATTCAGCCAGCTCCCCTTTTTGTCCCCGAACCGTCACGGGCGCGGTAGTTTTGATTTATGACGGCCCCCTTTTTTTTTTGTGCTCAAGGCGGAAATGGAGCAGGTTGTTTAGAGAGAGATGCTGCTATTTTAAGATTTTTTGCAAACTTAGGGAGGAAAAGTAGCAGGTGAGAGATGAACTAGGGGTGGGGGGGGGGGGGGCTTTGTGATTAAAACTTAACAGTTTTAACACCTCAAAAAGCAGCACCTTGTAAATCTTCCTCTCTTTTTTATTTTGGAAGATGGATGAACGCACCCCAGTGAAATAAAAAGCCTGTTCTCATCCTGTCTCATGTTGTCTCCTTCCGCTCCTCCTCGGACTGTAAATACACCAAATACGTCGTCGGCTGCTCTGACGAGCAAGCAAATCGTTTCATCGCCCCGAGTCAAGAACATCATTGTCCACGTCCACGCATCTTCCTCCTCTTCAGCCGTGCTTGATGATCTGGGGAGAGCTAAAGTCAGTCAGGAGGGCTATGTTTAGAGAGACGGAGAGCAGAGTTACTATGGAAACAGGGCTTCAGGTTCAGCAATGTCGGGAATATTGAATTCTCTTCTTGTGAGAGTTATACAATGAGCCAGACAGACATCAGAAAACTCCAATCAATACCAGCAGGCTCCTGTAAAAACGAGGCCGTCGCATTCCTCCGCGGTGGAATTTGACGTCCCACCTCTCGGGCGGTTGGCGGATTGTCGTCACGTCACGATTTGTCCGTCCGTCAGCCAGCTAACTCTGAGCGTACGCAGCGTATTTGTTGTAAAAGTTCTTAAAAAAAAGAAAATAAAGATTTCCTGGCAGCCCCCAACTTCCCTCAGCCTATCGGAGTGCTCGGCTTCAAACTTTCTTTGGGAGCACGCGTGGGTGCGCGTGTGGGCGTGTGTGTATTTCCCCTACGGCTGCTCCAGGTCTCCACTTAATAAGGCCGTTGTTCCTCTCCTGTCCAAACCGACAAGCCTTGTGAGTAATGAACATCTCCCAGGCAGCCTTCCAACAACAGCCGGTCTCAGTGTCAGTCCCTGTCAGCAGCCAATGACTCTGATCTGCTGTTTTATTACACCCAAAAGATGCGTGTGTGTGTGTGTGTGTGTGTGTGTGTGTGTGTGTGTGTGAGAGAGAGAGAGAGAAAGTGAGCGTGAGCGAGGAGGGAAAGTAGTGCCGAAGAGTGTTTTTTTTTCTTCTGCGTGTTACACAAATCAAAGTGTGGCATAAGAGAAGTGTGTATTGGAAGAGGGGTGTGTGTGTGTGTGTGTGTGTGTGTGTGTTTGTAGGGGCCGTAATGAGGCAGCGCCCAGATGAAGACGTCTCATGTTCCTCCCAGAGGGTCTGCTGGGTAAAGAGCGGCGCTGTTTGCGTTTGGACAACCCATCAGCCCGGAGGAAAAACATTACCTCCGCAGGTGATGACAGTAATAAAGACGGACTCAAACACTGAAACGGGCGGCCGCCGAGGTTTGCATGTTTACTCTCCCCACTACCCCCCCCCCCCCCCCCCCCCCCCTCCCACCCCCCCCCTCCCCCTGCCCCACACCCCCCCCCCACCCCCCACCCCCCCCCCCCCC
>NW_022280042.1:1776414-1790597 GCF_004355925.1 Anarrhichthys ocellatus
CCCCCCCCCCCCCCCCCCCCCCCCCCTTTTTTTTTTCTCCCCCCATCAAGTGCAATCAACGTCGTCGCGTCGGTGGCCGCATCGTTTCAGCAGGTTACATAGCAACGCGGCGTGCTCTTGAGCGCCACGTGGCCCCAAATTAGCTGGGCAAATATCTGGCGGAAGTAATGACACATGGTTAGAAAAAAATATATATCGCAGTGACAAAGAAAAGAAAAAGGAAAAAATGCCCCCATTCGAAGAAAATCCAAGCAAATGGAATTAAAAAGAAAGTTCAATGCAAAAACACCACAGCAGTGAACCAAAGACCGAAACCAACAATATATTGATTCCACTTAGTGTGTGTGTGTGTGTGTGTGTGTGTGTGTGTGTGTGTGTGTGTGTGTGTGTGTAGCAAGTTTTGCTGCGTTTTTACTTTTGCTGTAGGGAGTTTTGCAGACTTTCCAAGGACAGTTGTGTTCTGTGGTTCTTCACTGTTAAACTCCTTGACAAGCTAGCAAGGCTACAGAAAAGTAGCCTTTGGCTGTAGAGGACGGAGGGAGGAATCAATAAATTAGACCGTAAATGAAACTCTTTTTAAAACCATAAACAACTGAGATTCAACACAAACCTTTGACAAAGGACATCACTCTGCTAGCTACTACGATCCAACGGCTAACGGTCAAAAACGATTCCAAATTACGATAGCCGATCACCCTGATTCACATTAATGTAACACCCAGGGTGAGTCAGGAGGAGCAAAGAGGGATTTCTGTTTATAAATACTATAAATAGGAACTGAAGAATTATACATACACCGCCTTGCTGCTGTGAACAGCCACTAGAGCACCAAATGTTTGACGAATCCGCTGATTAAATAGGCCCCAACAAACAGTTTCCTCCTGTTTGAGTAGCGTTTGCTAAAAAACTACAGCTCCCAGCTGTTTTGAGGAAATTGCTGAGCCTTTAAAAAGAAATGTATCTATGAGACAGCTTAGGGCAGTCAGGAAGTACAGATTGTCTTAACACAAACAAGAAAGGGCCATTCTCAGAGGAATACATCTCTGATAACAATGAATGCTAACATCGAGGTCGCTACAGCGTTTCTCAATGTGGGTCAGAGGGCCTCCAGGGGCCCTGTGCTGGGCTCCTGGAGGTCTACAGCAAATTGAGAAATAGACTAATATCCCTCTAACTCAGTTCCATAGGACTTTCTCTGATGACAGACATTACATTATGTGTAATAATGATTATTGTAATTGTAGGTTTCCTTTTCATTAAGCTGCCCCCTCATGGGATGCGGTTACAAAGTGTGCTTTTAGGGGTCCGCGACACGGAAATGTTTGAGAAGCCGTTCCAAACTCGACAGCAAACCATACAAATCATTCATAATTCAATCACGATTTGCATTCAGACAGCAAGGCGTTAGATCTGGCGCCATTCCATTGGTTATTCCATTTCAGCCTCGCCTGCCCCCATAATCTACTTTGGCCTTTTTTCAGCTGGAGGAAGCGCTTCCACCAACCCAATCTCATGTGACAGGTGTGATGGAGAAGGGCCAATAAAAAGGACGGCACAGCGCGCCGCGTGCCGCCGCCGGCTCTCCAATCCGTGGCCGAGTCCTGCTGTGGTTTGATTCCTGGCTGCCATATTCTCCACTGTGATCTGTGTGTGTGTGTGTGTGTGTGTGTGTGTGTGTGTGTGTGTGTGTGTGTGTGTGTGTGTGTGACCCTCCCTGCCCTTCAGCAAAGGAAAGGAAATAGACACGGGGGAGGTCTCGCACCCCGCTGCTCCCCCTTCAGGAGTGAAAAACAGGACCGGCAGGGTCTCTGTCTTGCCAAATCAACCTCTGATATTCAGTCGTTCTGGTGGAATGTGAACTGCAGAACCTCATTATAGGAACAGAACGAACCTCCAGTCGGAGCTCTGCGGCGAGAGCTTGTACTCTATACGGCTGCACCCGTATCGCCTAATTGAACTCCGGAGTCGGCGTTTAGGAAGCGATTGTTGGCTTCAAACAGCCACAGCCGACGAGAGGCTTTTTGTCTTTATTGTCATGTCATGCCTCTCGGGACGGCGACGAGATGATCAATCATTTTCCTGCCGCAGAAAAAAAACGGCTCACGAGAAAAAGGCTGGCGCGGCGCCAGCCTTTGGGGGGGGGGGGTGTGAAACAGTATTATGGCTCAGGTAATTGGTGGAGGACCATCACTCATCAGCAATCTAGTTAATCTCATTAAAATGAAATTTTTTTTTTTAAAAAACCCTCTCTGTTGAGATGTTTCCCAAAATGGGCCTATCCATCCTGATGAGTGTCACGCACGCAAATGATATTCTGGGAGAAACTGCGGCTGACGCGAGGTTAGCAGAAAATCAATGCAGCACTTCCGTGTAAACAGCGGCCGGCCATTTTCCTAATGTCATTCAGCGTGGTGGTGGGGGGGGGGGTTGAGAGGATGCTTTCTCATTGCTCAGCTGGAGGTGGCTTTTGTCAAGTCTAAATTCTATTTGTCCAAGATGGCTCCCCCCCGGTTGCCTCCCAACATGCATGGCATGCTGCGGATTAAGACCAAGAACGCAATCAATTCACCCAGCAGGAGACCAGGGGAAATAACAGATAAGGTTCTGAGCATAATTCACGCAGTCCCCAATCTGGCTGGGATTAATGCACGTCGCCGCCGCTCATTCGTATGTCGGAGCTCGCGCGGGGGCTAAATTGGGCGCGTCATGTGGCCCATCACAAGCGCGCTTCGGTTGGAGAGCCCCCCGCCCGAGGACCGGATCTGACCGCATCGTTTTTTTACGCGGCGTCTGCACCTGATGCAATTTAGTGCTGATGTAATCTCATCTATATTTTATTATAATTAAGATTCCCGCTTCCTCACAACAGGCTGTGTCAGCATATTGTACCCATATAAACCAAGAAAAAAAAATGACGTGTGAAGTATGACAGAAGTCGTCACCGCCCCCCCTTTAAATACATAAAAGCACTTGAAGCTGAGACAAGGATGTTTGCAGCATTAACTAAACATACACATTGAACATAGTCACATAGAGTCACAGAAGAGTCCTGGCGGCACTTTGCATTCCAGGAAGAAAGCCACAGTAGGCTACGGTCTTACCGCTTTTCCTCTTTCATGTGCGCCGTGTTCAGATGATTGAGGTCAAAAATGGAAAGCTGAGCACAATGCCCTCCAACAAGTCTCCACCCCCCCACCTCACCCCTTTCATGAGCCTTAAAAGACATCTTTTCATCTCCCGTTTTATTTGGCGGCCATTGATCAGCCATCTCTTACAGATTGCTTCCAGACATCCATTCAGCCGCTCAGCGTGCCTTGTGTTTCATAGGTCTCGATAGCAAGGTCTGGGCTTTTTTTGTGTGCATAGATTGAAACCTTGAATCGTTCGAACCGCGGATAAATTCACAGGAAGTAGCCCGTTGACTTTTTTGTAAAGAGGGAGCCAACGGCTCAGAAAGTTTGCGCGCTGATGTAAATCTGGGCAGATTTTCAAAAATTCGTAGGGGCAAAATAGGACATCTCTTGCCTCATCCCTGTGATTTTGTTTCTTCTTTTTTTGAGCCAGAAAAAGGTCATGTCAGTCTTGTGACAAGAGTGACAGGTCCGGGGCATCATTACTGAGGCTTGGAAGGTCTGCGTAAGCACCTTTGGTCACCTCAGGAGAATAGATCCCCACTGCGCCGCCGCCCGCCCGCCGGCCTAATGAGCACAGACAGCCCCGCGTCTAATGAGAAGAGGGCGATCGCGGCTGTCTTCCATCAGCCCTCTGGGCCGTCGGTACAGCATCCCATAATGCCTCGAACACGGCGGCGTGAGCAACCGAGCAGTGGCGGATGTCTTGTCACACATCAGTGCGGGCGCCACGGACGAATCTGCCTGAAATGTCCTCATGGCAGTGGCGACTAGCTTCCCTCAGGTCGACTCCATATTCATCCGCACATTGAATAAGATCATGTGACGGCATGTCTGAACACCGGGCTTCCAGAAATAACTTCCTCGTTGCATTTTCCATGTGGTCCCTTGTTTCCAGCTGGCAAAAACATGTTTGGATCACATCTACTAAAGCGGTCTGTTTTTAGTTCCTACTCAAACATTTAGTGAATCCCTGGCACGACGAACTCTTGAAAAATAACTTTCTTGTTCAGCCTCTTCGCATTTCTCATTAAAGTGTGTGTGTGTGTGTGTGTGTGTGTCTGTGTGTGTGTGAGCGTCACTTTCAGCTCACCTCCCTTGTACATGTCGCAAATCCTCACTCATTCATCTACAAAGGAGCTACAGGTTCACCTCTTTTATAGTGTGTATCGACGGCGTAATTAGCTCTTATGTCCACCTTGAAAAAGGTTACGTTTGGAGGCCGTGTGAACGTCCCTTCAGTGGATACTGGTGGACCAGATTGACTTTGAACTCGGCAACAATTGATTCGCCTTTAGTGGTGATCCAGATCTGGGTTTTCTGCGACTAGGTGATTGCGTAGCCGTTGTTATAAAAACAGCAAAAGGGAAAAAAAAAGAATTGGAACCAAAAGTTTGGGATAAGTTTTGCAGAGGCCAAGTTGAACTTGAGTCTGAAGTGTTCGGAGTGATTTTTCTTTCGGGTGCAAGTTGGGAGAGTTGTTCAGCGTTGGCGCACGTTCTCGAGTGCTTTTATAGTTAGAAAGTTAGCTCAATCAGGAAGGAAGAGGGGACACCTTTTCTTAGCAGCAAACGCAATTATCTGGCATTTAAACTGGAGGCTTTATTGTGAGGCCTCCCCTCCCTCGTATAGCATCATTAGCAAAGAGCCTGTAATACACTGAAGAGCACTAGGTGTGATCGCTGTGACTTACATTTTTTTACATTATGAATATACTGTGGCAAATATTAAGTCGTCCTTAAATAAGTCTGATTTCTAAGTGCTAAAAATACAAGTGAATGGAATCTGTCATCAATCTTTCATCATATATGTAACTAAATCTAAACCAATTAGACCTGTGTCACAAATGTCCATTGGAATTTATCGATGAGTACTTTTGACAATTGGCTCTTCGAGTGGGTTGCATTTGGCCACTCAACCGCGGACATCTTCACACCCACACCACTTATTTTTTTTTCTGTATATTCGGTCATGCCAGTTTCTCAATTACTGTGCGAGTGGGCTGGTGCAAAAGAAGAAGAAAAAAAATGGGGGGGGGAGTTGGCTTTAGCGGCGTTCACCATCAGCCCACACAGAATTATTCCATGTGATGATATGAATCTTATTTAATTATGTGATAGCGGGCAGGTTTGCCAGGTGTGATGAAAGGGCCGAGGTGTTATACCTGGAGAAGAAGAGTTGGACGGTTTTGAACACACGCCGGGGGCATCGGAGCTAATCCTGAGAGTTATCACCGTGCCAGTGTTTATATAATTCAGCTTTTCTTCTTCTTTTTTGAGGTAGTTTTGAACACATGGTGTCCTAGATTCATATCAGGTGTGTTAGTGATATCAGAAGATGTTCAGTGTCTGGAAGCAGCCGTGACATTGAAAATCTTTTAAGATAGCGCTAAGCTAGGATCTCGGTGCTCCAACACAACTGATAACACAAGCAATAGCCTCTCCAACTCTCACTCCCGTTTCTACCGCTTGTCTCCTGGCGACAAGTCACATGACACAATATCAAACAGACGGGATCACACGGAAGGTAAAGAATCTTTTCTTAATTTCTCTGTAGGGTTCTTTCCATATAATAACAATCTGAGCCCGTCAGTGACACAAAAACATGTGACAATAGGGTCCAAGTTGAAAAGAATCTTAAATTAACCCTGAACATACCATAGTTTTCATGCACAGGTGTTACAGGAAGCGTGAATCTTCTAATTTCTTCGTTAGACTAAAATAAAGAGTGTGTCGTTCTCAAATATATGAAAATACATTAAAGCCTGTACCACACATTGTTTTTATTTGTGAAAGAGAGATTTTCTTATTTAATTAGTCTTGTTCATTTGAGCCATGTATCCATTGACAGTTAACAGCAGCACACATTTCTCTCCGTGGTTGTGGCTCCTTAATAGATCGGCTCAGAAGTTCAGATGAAATTTCAATAATGTCTTTCGGGAACTTTGCTCGCTTCAGCGACGGAGAAAGAGAGGCAGATAGTGGAGCAATGAAGATGATACAACCAGTAAATTTAAACGTATTTAGAGAAATGAGGCAAACAAATGATAGAAAATACGGCATCTTTATACTCAGGTTTATATGCGTGTACTGCATAAGCCGTTTACAGTGTCAGATGTACGGTAAAGTGTGCTGGAATGAGTGATTGATTCTTTGTGAAATTAATGAGAAGCTGATTCAAAGGAAAACGAAGATAATAGGACATGAACACACGCTGGAGGAATTAGCCAGCAGCAGGTGCGTCTATGGGATATTTCTCTCTCATACACACAGAGGATTAGCTTTTACACCCACAAACACACAAAGGCATGAATCGCTGCCTCGCACACACACACACACTCACACACACACACACACACACACACACACACGCACCTCTGCTGTTGAGGACATGTCGATAGAAGATTACAGATGTTCCGGCGGCAAAAACCAATCTTTTGGCGTCATTATCTCAATGTCAGTGCCTGACATCGCATTAGCAACACAAACATATAAACCCTTGTGACTGCTTTTTTTGTCTGGCACAGCAGTGATCAAAAAAAGATGCACTTTTTTAGTGCATTCAATTATTGCGTGATATATTACATGAGACTGCAGTAGTTATGGTAGCCAGATACCATTATCATATCTCCAAACTGTACCCAGAGTCACTATTTTCATCTGTGCTGCTTCACCTTAAGATATCAATAAACCCTTGGCAGCACCCCCGCTGCTTCACCCCGCCGCTGCGATGGCAGAAGAGACAAAAAAGAAGAGATTTCTATGCTCTGTCGACCCAAATCCAGCTTTGGAAAGCCTCGACTCCTACCTTTCCAATTGAGCTTTCTATATAACCAACTCGTCCTCCTCCTCACACGCCCACTCAGCCGCATAATCCATAACGTTTTTGTTTCGCCCGCCACGCCGATGCTTCTGTCGTGTTTAAAAGTACAGGACGTCCTAGACGCTCCCAGCGGCTCGATGGTCGCAAGTCGGTTTAACTGGCAGTCCCTCCGTAAAATCACTGCAAGCTAACTCGCCAATTAATTTGGGGAATTGAGGTCAGGAAGGTCAAGGAAATGGAGGAAGAACACAATATGGTTTGTCTTCTGCAGAACAGGTTTACTCATGTTTTAATATCCCTTTGTTTAGTCTGAAAGCTCTGACCTTCGTGCTAATTTGACTTTGAATAACATCAAAGCTCATTTAGTATTTAGTGGACATGCGCGAGAGTGGTGTCAATCTTCTCATCGAACTCTCAGTAAGAAAGCAAGTCGCCTTTTTCTTCTCCTCCGAAGCGTCAAACTGTGACATCTGGCTAAAATCGATTTACATAACTCAGTCATGTTGCATTTTAGTTTTCATCCATGTGCATTCTTTATCGCTTCGATACACTTGGGCAAAACAAAGAATTAAAAGCTCAACTGCAACACGATAATGATGATTCTTATTATTATTAGTCTTATAAATCCTTTCAGTTGAGGCGCTGATGACAGACGCCACAGCAAGAGTATGAACCATTAGGAGGAAAATAATTATTAGGGCAGGTATTTTCTTGGTGTGATTGCAGGGTCATTATGCTCTCCCTAATGAAACAAGCCAGCGGAGAGCCTCCATCTCGGCTGTAGCCTTTATCAACGCCCTTCAGAGGATATAAAAAGGAAAACACTTCAGCAGAAGCCTAATTAAAACCAGAGAGGTCTGGATGAGGAGGCCAAACAACCCACACAGGTGGCACGCATGTCACCACGTGTGTGTTTGTGTGCGTGAGCTACAGTAGCGCATCATGTTTATGCATGTCTGCGTGAGTGTGTGTGTGTGTGTGTAAGGCAGCAATTCATGTTTATTTTTCCTTTTATTTGTGTGTTTTTGTCAGCGTGGTACATCTGTGTGTGTGTGTGGCAGCAAAGGACAATGTTAGAGTGTGTGTGTGTGTGTGTGTGTGTGTCGGAGGTGTACGATTGTTAGAGAGGCTTTCCATTCATTTTAATGGCTTCAGCTGTCGCTTCATTCCTGCCGCCTGCACCGCTGCCAGGAAGGACCGAGCAAGCTTTCATGTGACAGGACCCTGCTCAAATAGGCCATTGGTGCACCATAATTAGTTCAAATGTCGAAGCCAGTGAATTATTGATGATCGGGGACGAGTAGGGAGGAAGACATTTCATATCAACAGTTTTTTGGTTTTTTTTTCGGTAGCCGTCTCTTTTTAAAGGACAGCTGGTTACCACCACAAACATGAATCTCTGGTGTTCGGGCCGCGAGAGGACGCGTTTGCATCGGGGCGGAGAAAATAAACTGGGGTAGTAAAGGGAATAATTAGAGGGAAACCGTGAAATAATGTCTTGTTTTCACGGAGAACAGCTGGCTAAAGAGAGCACCACAGCTCTTTTTTTTTTTTCCTCCACCATGTGAAACAGGGATACCTTAGTACTGGTCTGAAACAAAAAGTAAACCACCAAGACGGAGGCTAATTTATGCTGCTGCCAATCATTGGATATAATTGCGTTACCATGGCATAATGGCAGCTCAGGCCCAGTCACTTTCCCCCTCCGGCTCTCTCTCAGGTACTTACAGGGTTTCCATCAGCTCCTGATTTTTCGAGAGGGACCTCTCAGACAGGAATGCCAATGGACTTTCAATGGCTTCTAATCATGCCACTTCTACCGCACAATTCCCTGGCCGTCATTTGCATTAAGACTCATATGGCCACAAGTGCACCCGTATGCTGCTCGTGCGCGTGCCATTTCCTGGTTGTCGCCCTCTCTCCGAGCCAATCCGCCCGTCCGACGGTTATTTGACTGTTAATTAGGTGAATCAAATCCTGCGAGCCCCCCCCACACACACACACATATATATGATTATTGTGACATTCAACACTGCGTCTTGTTTGCTCTCAAAAAAAAATAAGAATCCTCCCAAAAGCAGAGACAACGATGCTGGATGTTTGTGTTGCTGCTGTTCTGCCTTATTGGTGGTACAAGGCCAAAGGTAATACTGCCATCTACTGGACAGGAGGCGGTTAAACAGCCATGTATGCATGAAGAAGGATTTATTGCCATACACAACCTGCAATTCTGACAAATTAGCTCATTTTTATTCTTGTCCCGACTAAATAAATTGAAATGATGCAGTCACCTTTTTGCATTCGGGATGACATCAAAAAGACGCTCTGTGATTCGTCTTTTAAAAGTGCAACTTAACCATCCGTTTGACTTTTTCATTTTGCTGCTGAAACGATCATAATGGTGATAATGGTCTTGTGTCCGGGACGCTTGCACGTGTTCCCGTCTTTTTCAGTTGTAATTAGAGCTTGGATGGCGGTTTTCCTTTCAGATGGCTCTTAATTCTGGGATTTGTTGCTCACAAAAAAAAGAGAAAAGAGAAAGCCTCTCTCGCTCATATCTCTTCCCTTTCTGCAGATTTATCGAGCAGTAGGCGTCTCTTATTCAGCCCGAGAGGTTGCCGAAAATAAATCATCACCCTCCCACCAGCGCGCGAGAATGTCCAGATGGTTGAGTTTTCACTGACGCGCTGCCCGCTGAATTTCCCCATTGTCTTCCACGCTAAAATTAGAAAGGTAATACTCGGTGAAAGCGCTGCGTCTGCTCTGAGGGTGCTGGTTAATTATCAGGAACTTAGATTTATGCTTCCACCCACGGACGAGCCATCCGCGCTGCATTGTGGGAGAGCGCCAAAGTCCAAAGCTTGAACCTTGAGAGCCCCCGTGAGGGGGTTTCTGTTGGAGGCACTGAATGGCAGGTTTCACTGACGAACACTCTTTACCGGCAAGAACAAAAGAAAAAAACAGCCCTCAAGGTAGTTTAGCTACTAAAAGAAAAAGACACAAAAGCATCCGCAGATGTGAAAAAGCCCAAACTAATTTAAATATTCTGCTCATGCGGTGGTTCAACTTGTGTTTCCAATCACGCCTCATTACTCCCATTAACATTACCAATTCAGCAGCACAACTGCTAATCACCTCAGCACTCCGTTTTAAACACAGCCCGTACAGAAAGATGTCATAAGTATTGTTCTGTGAGCAGCCCGCAACATAATCAAGTAATCAATCCACTGCGTGGAAGCAGAGAGGAGGCAGGCAGTGGGCATTGTGCGCTCCGGTTATTCTTGATGTGAATTTTCTTTGGCGGCGTTTGACAAAGTGACTGTTTTATCTTCACATGCAGCGAGGGGCTTATAGTCAATGGGGAATAAATCCAATGTTATGCGGCTGGGATTAAACCATCTGCATGATTTGGCACTTTTCTCTTTTTGCATGCTATATGTGCTTTCAGGGCCAAAATTAGCGGCTTAAGATTTTAATTTTTTTTTTTGCAATGAGGTCCGTTTTTTAAGATGGAGAGTGAAACATGAGTCCAGGCGATCCCAAGTATTTCATGTTGACCGTGGAAGAGTCAATGTATATTTTCACTAAAGGTCCACTTACAAGCTACTGCCAGAGCTTTCAACCACTCATTGTCTTCCTCAGTTTGTTTAGATGTTTTGTTATCTCATGTTTTATTTTTTTGAATATTCTCCAACGTTATCTTTCTGAGGAAGACAAGCGAGTTGCGGTTGAAAGCCTTGGAAAAAGCGAGTAAGTGGACCTGGGCTAAGTCTTTGTCTTTTGATTAGACGAACGTCAGACAAGTAGTCGGTAACGAATCATTTCTCAGCTATTTTAAGCAAAAATATCATTGGGTTCGACGAAACGAGACATTTGAATTTGTCACCATGGGGTCTGAACTTATGTTTAACTACTTGACAACATGTTAAGGAATAAACAATTGAGAAATGAGTTGGTTGATCATTGTTAAAAAGTTCTGTTATGTTCAACGTCGCTTTACAGAATTGTTTATCCTTTGAAACCAAACAATCAAAAAAACAGCAAAAGATAAATCCATATTTCACGTCAGACGCTTCAGAAAATCGCTGTGATGTGTAAAAATGACTTTCACACCTTTTATTTGGGCTCAATACACAAATCGAGGACATGTTCATCAATACAGAGTCTGCTTTAGATCTCAAGATACACTGAATGAAAAGTCTGGACCGATGCAATAAACCCACAGGTTGAACTCTGAACTACAGTCCTATATACACAATCGTACTTTAGAGATCTGTATTTTCTGATAGTTAATAACATGTATCATACTGTATAGCCATTGACGAGGTACAATCACGAGGCCTTTTCGCAAATTTGAGCCGATATATCTGTAATGCACTTTCACAGCAGATGTAACGTAAACTTCATTGGTAGCTCTGTAAAGAGTCTGCGCATTAAGTTCAGGTGCGGCCTTGGAAGTCCCGATAGACAGCGAACAGACAGCGAATGGGGTTGGCCTCACATTTAGTTTTTTTAACTATTGATGCCCTCTTTGAAATGGAAGCAGACCGCGTTTCCTAAGACGGACGAGGTCACGCATCTCCACGGATACAGGTAATAAAACCCAAACAGAGGAAGATTCGTTCTTATATCAAAAAAGTTCAAGACCTGAGATTTTCAGTGGAACAAAATGTCTCAACATACAAAAAAAAAAAAAACTTCATGTAAACTGTCACGACGGCTGCGAACACTAGCTCTGCCTTCCCTTTTGTGTGACTTCAAACATGCACATTAAAATCATAAAGTCAGCTAAAAGAATGTTTAAAACCTCATTATTTCAGCCGCGTTCTTAAAACTTATTTTTGTTGTTGCAAGCTAGTAGTACACAGACCTGTGCATATCATTTTACTTCTTTTTCTTTTGACAGCTTAACGAGAATCCTCAATCAGTGTGTGGACACGACTGAGGGCGACGCAGCAATTGCGATAACTTAAGACAAATAAATTTCTTTTAAAATTCTTTTAAACATGGTAATACCTTATTCTAGACAACACCGCGGGACTCTCCGAGGGTTACAAGTTCATTCCTTGGGCACTTAGTAAAGAGTCCAGCATGTCGAAAGTGTCTTTGTAGTCGGTGTGTTCGCCGTTGGGGGGCAGCACGCCGTTGCTCCCGTCGTGGCCGTGGTGCTCCATCGTCCGCTGGCCGCTCTCCGCAGAGTAGTGGGACGAGCCGAGGCCTCCTTTGCTCCTGCTGCTCTTGGACGAGTGGTGGTGGTGGTGGTGGTGGTTGTTGTGATTGTGGCTGCCGGCGTCCGAGTGAGGCCTCTTGCGAGACGAGCCGGACGAGCCCACGTCGGGAGCCCTTATAGACAAGGAGGCGTTCTCTATTGTCCCTCTGCTGTTCCCGCTGAGGGAGTACGGGTGCGAGTGGCTGTGTTTGGAGTGGCGGTGCTCTTTGTGCTTGTCCTTGCCGGGCAGAGTCCCGCCCTGCTCCGAGCCCCCGTGGCGCTCCGACGAAACCTTGATCCTCATCTTGAGCTCCTCGCCCGCGGCGGAGCCGTTCTCGGCGAAGGACGGAGGCAGCCGGGCCTTTTTGGAGCCGCTTTTGTCTCTCCTGCCGTCGCCCGCGTGGCCCCCCTGCTGCGCCTGAGAGCGCTTCTTGTGGTGGTGCGAGGAGAGCGCCGGCGGGGCCACGTACGCGTCCGTTCCCGGCTCGTCCTTCGCGCCGTTCTGCGGGGCCGGGTCCCCTGCCGCCGCGTGTTTCTCCCTGTACTTTTCCAGAGTCAAGACTTTCTGCGGCCGCGGAAAAGTGGCGGCGTTGGCGGCAAGCTGCTGGTGTTTGCCGCCTTTTGTGTTCGTGGGTTCGTGTTTCACCAGCGGGAAGTCCGAGAGGTGCGGCTCGGAGAAGCTGTCGTAGCCGCAGCTCTTCAACTGGTCGCTCAGTGGCTGGTAGGAGGCGGCAATGATGTTGAGGGAGGGCATGTCCGAGGAGTCAGACGAGGTGGAGGGGAAGTAGGAGTTGGTGACGCCAGGGAGGCCGTCTAAGGACGTCCCCTGGTAGGCACTATCCCCCGACTGGCCGTCCGTCTTTGGCTTCTTAGCTGCTTGAATAGCCTAAAAAAAAAAACAAAAAAAAAACAAAACACAGAACTCAACATGAGATACGGACACTTTACTGGTCCTCACCTGTTCCAGTGACACTGCCTGAACTGCCCTCGTACAAGTATTAAGGACGTACCCTCCAGTTTCGTATCCTCTTCAGTTTGCTGGGCGTCTTTTCCAGGATCTGAAGAAACTCGTGTGTGAGCTCTGAAAACAATGACAACTGTCAGCGGCCCCCTCTCCACACTGTTAACGCTTCCCTCTGATTCTTTCTGCTGATAAGGGCCGTGGCTGAGACTGTTACACTTTGGCTACATACGATGAGGCAATGTCGGCAGGGGAGACCAGGGACTGAGTACAAAAGCAGTCCCGTAAAGACCCAGCGGCAGCAAGACAAATGAAAAACTTCAGGATTGATTTTGGGGAAAACAGCTTGTTATTAGGAAAGTGACAACACCCATAGTCTCCCCCCCACCTAAAAGAGCCTCAAGCTCTTTCTACGAGCAAGAAAAACGAGTCCAAGAGACGGATTAAACCAGCTCTCACCGTCCAGCAGCTGCAGCGTCACGGTGCGGTCCACGTACTCCCACCAGTGCTTGCTGTCCGTGGACACCGGGATCTCCCAGTTGGACCACTTGCAGGCCAGGTGGATGCAGACGCACGCGACGACCGTGGGCCTGTACTGCAGGCAGAAGGTAGTGAGATGCAAACTGCAGGGGGGGGGGGACAAGAAGCAGAAGAGAAATATACGACCGTCAGCTGGAGGCCTTTCACACAACACACACAATAAACATTTTAGACGGTTTAACGAGGCAGCATAAGCACACCAGATGCACACCGACAATCAAACTAATATTATTCTCACATCACACACACACACACACACACAGCCTTACCTTATAGCACAGGAACAGATAAGACAATCTAATTGTTACCTTCCTAAGTGTATGAATCTCTCACACTCACTCACTCACACACACACACACACACGCACACGCGTGTGTTCATATGATTCATCACGCGTGTGTGTTCATATGATTCATCACGCGTGTGCGTTCATATGAACACACGCATGTGTGCATATGATTCATATGAACACACACACGTGTGTGTGCATATGATTCATATGAACACACACGTGTGTGTG
>NW_022280042.1:1790607-1838901 GCF_004355925.1 Anarrhichthys ocellatus
CACACGTGTGTGTGCATATGATTCATATGAACACACACGTGTGTGTGTGTGTGTTCATATGAATCATATGCACACACACACACACACGTGTGTCTTCATATGATTCATATGAACACACACACACACACGTGTGTCTTCATATGAACACTGTTTTTAATGTTTTAAATTAAAATCAAAACACAATAAATCCACTTTCAATGTATCATATGATCATATGATTCATATGAACACACACGTGTGTGTGCATATGATACATTGAAAGTGGATTTATTGTGTTTTGATTTTAATTTAAAACATTAAAAACAGTGTTTCTAAATCTCTCAATGAGCCGTAAACTCCAGGAAATCACAACTAATAAACAAACTTAATTAAATCGACTGACTACTTGAATTAGTGTCAAAGGAGTAGTGCGTTTTCACTTCACAACATCAAACGTGGGAACATTAAGACTGAGAAACACTGACGTTGATAGCCAAGACAAACAAGTAGGCTTTAGGTTCTCTGCACCCTGGATCCCAAACTACACTGCAAACTGGCTCCTGTGCACCAAAGCGTCTCAGAATCACTCTGAAAGTTAAACGGGGACTTTCCCCTCAGCAAGTACAATGTCTCAAGTGCAACGCCGCTGTTTTACAACACAGGAATTGCGACGGCGTGTTTTGTTTTAGTGTTCGTGCGAGTTGCATTTAAAGATATTAAACGGTGTTGGAATGCCGAACAAGTAGGCTGTGTTCAGGTAAATATAGTTCTACACTTCCACCTAGACTCCATTCTTTGTGCATAACCCCAAATTAAGAGATCCTATCTACCATCATCTGCTGGGAACATCAATCTCTCAGACTTGCATATCAAACTAGCAGCCTCTGTAAAAACAAAAAAGTGAAATAACAACAGCACAATAATATCAAAACTAAGAGCTGTGTGTGCGTAAAGTCAGAATCATTACGGAGCGAATTTTAGTAAACATTACAGCCGCCACATTTCCTCTTTAAAAAGACAACAGCACTCGATTAGATATTAAAAACGGCATCACCACACAGAACAAGCATTCAGTTTGCAGTGTAGTTTGGCGGTTCATTGTTAGATCTTTTAGGGTGAAAAATGTGCAACAAAGAATTAAACAACTGTAAACTGTACTTACCAAAGCACTCTATAAGTTTAAGACTCTTTAGTGGCAATCTATATTCAGGCTACCATTTGAGTTCTTTCTTTAGACATGTGCACTCCGTACCGAACAACCGTGAGAGGCAAACGGCACCACTACACTCCACATTGTGCATTCGACCCCTCTGTGCCAACACGGAGCCCTTTGTACAATACACCGCACACAGCAGCCAGGCCCGGTACTTCCCCGCGCTGGGGGGTTCCCGGGGACCCAGGCCGCAAACAGGGCGTTGGACACAGGAAGGGGGGCCCTGCAGGACAGGAAGCTATAGTGTGCCATTACAGTGCAATAATGGGAACAGGATAATAACCTGTTGGTAGCCATGAAATAGGAAGTCTGTGCCAAGTCCTTGCTTGCTGTAAAAGAAGGAGAAAGTTCATTTTAGAACCGAGCCAATTCTTTGGAGAGAAAAAAAAAACTAAACGGCACAACATTGCGTTGTTAAAAAAACAGTTCCTTGGAAAGTAAAGTGAGAAAGAAGGCTCTACCTCGCACTAGCTGGGAACACCTCACAACATCTGTGTGCGGATGATCGATTGTTATTTCAAAACCTGCAATAAAAGATGTTGAAGGAAGATGATCAGCCACCGGTGCCAGCGCGACAACAAGTCACTAAATATTAATGCGACAGTGGCTGCAACTAAAAACACACAAAATAAACTGGCTTTAGTAGCACTCACCCAGCGTTTGCAGCACTATTGTTTCCAGTGCTACAAGCTCTTGTGTCTGCTGCTGGAATGCCTGGAAAAGTTCAATGAACAATTTGAAATCAGCATTCCTACAAAATAAAAGCATCGCCAGCCGGATCTGTAAAGGTAAGTAAAGAACCGACATTTGTAGAGGGTACCACTGCGCCTTTCACCTTTATGATACGAAAGCTTAACTGCAATAGTAGAGCCTTTCAATTTGAGGATGTCAAATAAATGGCGAAAAAAAATCCTGTACGCTCATATGTGTGGTGAAAAATGTTCGCTGGACTTAATACTTAATTATCTTTGTCCTCTCTACCGACAACAAATTTGAAGAAAACCATTTACAGGAACCAAAGGTGACGTCTTTTTGTTGCTTGTTTTGTCCCAACAACCAGTCCATAACCCATCTGATTTTAATTTGACTGTCATATTAGACAAATTAAAGCAGCAATGTCTTTGCTATTGAGAAATTGGCCTTTGTGCTTGAACAAATGACTCAACAATTAACCGATTGCAGCTGTTAACGGTTTCTTTTCTCTCCAAAAGCCTCACAGGCGAGGTTAAACTCCCTGACATCCTCGGTCGTAGTTGACTTACGTTGCTCTTAGTGTCTACGGCCGGCTCTTGTGGGTTAATGCAGGCGTGGGCTATTTTAATGACATGCTCCAGCTTTCTGGGCTGCTCCTCAACTTTAGCTGCCAGGAACAATGTAGTCTGAGAAATGACCTAGAGAGGGGAAGAAGAAAAAAAAACCCAGTTCAGTTTTCACAGCCGGTGCCACCAGTAATTATGGCATCAGCCAACACTGCAGTGGTACTTACGTTTCTATGGAATTTGCTGAAGGAGTGGATCATATAAAACCTGTGCATGTATACTATAGCGGTGTTGATGATTAGTTGAGAACTGGGTGGTAAGTTAAGGCACAACACATGGAGGATATACAGTAAAAAATACATTGACTAACAGGTTTGGTGAAGAAAACCTTGACACGTTAACATCGAGCTAGCAAAACGTGTGACATGCAGGTTAAAACCCCCAAAATCAATCCATACGCTTCAACTCGTACAAAGGCGTAATAGTGCATTTGTAACGTGGTGATAGGTTTAACTTACATGTACAAACAGCATCAGTAATCATGTCACTGATATCACTACACACAAAGCTAACAATGGAATATGCAGCCTAAAGAGACAAAACAATAGCTAAGCTAGCTACCAGGCCTGAATGCTTCCGGCTAGCTAAATCAAGACCCCGTGTTAGCTCAGTTAAATGGCCTGTCTTGTCGGAGAGAGGTCTCTACGTGGCAGCAAGAGCTTTTATGTGCGTTTATAGAGTTAAACTGAATTGAAACCAGCCTTGCCATTCCGGCCCTCCTGTAAGCTAATGCTAACTCGAGCTAACCTGTCTGTCGGCCGGCTAGCCGCTGCGGTTCAGAAAGGATACACGTTGAGTCTCTGGCCTATGTCTTGGATCAAGTTGGCTGCCTGCTGCCGGTAGGAGAGCTCCCGGTCGGCCTCTATTCCGCCGCGTCGAGACGGCGTGTTTTCGAGCTGCTCCCGGGTGAAGAGCCATTTCGTAGAGGGTCCCCGGTGCACCGCCATTACGCTCCCACAGCCAAGCCCGACGGTGCTAGCATCGGGAGGGAGTGGGGGAGACGGGGGCACCGGAAAAACGAGCAGCCGAGGCTGATTAAAACCGGTTAGCCTTTTTCTGAACAGCGCCACCAGTGGCAGGAGGCGCACATAGCACTCATCGTTGCTCATATGTTATTGTTGCTGTATAGGATTACATTTTGTCTACAACAAAATTAGTTATTTCAGATGTATTATATAGATATACTTTGATCGTTTGACAGTCCGTCTGGTGTTTTCCTTGTTAGTGTATCAAATACAATATAGTAATTAAGGTTGAAATACGCGGATTAGCCACTGGGGGTCACAACTGTGCTTTGCATTATTGTGAGCCTTTAGAAACATTTGAAAGCCACTATTGTTTTGAAAGTTGGTGCATGTCGATTGTAAAAATGTATCCCAATTATTCGCCACCAAGCCTATAGAGCAATGACTCAAAAGTGTATTTGATGAATACGATAAGAGAAGCAGAAAGAAATCGTAATGATCATAATACCCATAGCACCCTCTGGCCTGCAGTTCTCTCTTTCTACCACTAAGCGGCAGCAGAGACCGAGAACAAAATTCCCTCAGGCCCCAGGTGATCTATCAAAACAAGTGTAGGTTCAGGTAAGTAGGATCCTACTGTATAACAATTCTATATGCAACATGATTTGAAGCAAAATCATTGAAAAAAATCATCATCATCATCACATATTCCACAAAGGAGGCGAACAAAGCAGCGCACGTGACAGGGTCCGGTCTGCACGTTCGCTGGCTGTCGTGAACTCCACCGGGCTTACAAATTAGAGTCCAGGTGTGGCTATTTTCTCGACGTCGCAAAATTGCAGCCTGTTGTGAATATTTTATTTTTTTTACTGCTCGTTCAGACTGAGCGCGTTAAGTTTGTCAGCACACGGTTTTTGACAGCAACATAGCCGACACTAGTTCCGGTTACCGCCTTCAAAATAAAAGGCAGCCTGTTTCTTTTTATGGAAACTCCAAATTTAAACCTTAAAACATTTAGTAAATGATAAAAGAATAATTCAGATGTTTTTAAGTAGCCTCAGGAGTCTAAAATATAAAACGACTCAATTAGAAGTGAATGTTCTGGATTCAGAATTGGACCGACTAATGCTTTTAAAATGTATAACTGTATAGTCATGTGTAGTGGAGTAAAATACCTAATCAAACTGATTCTAAAATAATTGAATGATAATTAAAACATCTGTAAAAACAAACAAAAAAACCAAAAGGCTCAGATGTATTCTCTATTTGAACAAAATATACATTTTCTCATTCTCTGTTTTCGTCGAAAAACAGGCGTTTGTTTTGAAGTTCACCATCTCTTTATTTCCGGTTTTGTTTCGCCTCACGGTGTGCGATTTGGCGCAACTGGACCTGCAGAGGAGTCTCCCCCCTCTTCTCCGTCTCTGCGTGTCTCCCTAGTAAATCCTGCACTTCTCGCCCAGGTGTGACATTTTTGGAGTGCCTCACTCAACTGGAACCGCGCGCGACCCGCCGAGAAGATGACGGACGCCGCACCGCCAGACTCCACCGCCGACCCGGACCCGGTTGTAGTGGACCCCGCGGCGGTGAACGGGCAGTGCGAGCAGACGGACTCCCAGCAGCAGGAGCAGCAGCCCAACACAGAAGGTCAGGGAGAAGGTTTCAAGATGGACCAGGAGATGAAGATAACAGACAGCGTGGAGGACGGAGGTAGGCGCTGTGAAATATGTTTAAAGTTCTTCACATCCATTCAGACTTGATATAACACAAATCGTATTGTTATGGTCAATATGATACATTATTTACAGAGCTGGTAAGATGTGGAATACGGTTTATTCTGCCAGACACATGCTTCCTAAATTACTGTGCTGTTATTACAGTTTTTTTTGTGCTTTTTGGAAAAGAGTGAAACAAACAAGCAGCAATTGAATCAGTGACACAGAAGAAAGTGTGTTTTTTTATGCTTTTCCTGCGCTTGTACACACCCAAGTGATCTGATATTGACCTTAAGATATAGATGTGTCATGTTGATATGGACAATATCTTTGTCACTGTAATGGACCGGATGCCGTTTTCAAACTCTACTCTGATTGTTATTATTATTAGGGTGCCAATAGAAGATTGGTGCCCGTTCAATATTACTTTATTACAATCTTGTAACTGACTAAAACAAAAGCAGACATGATGCTCATTTGATTGGACGACTCAAACACATTTCAAGCCTCATAGTCGCACCAAAAGTGAAACAAGTGGAAATTGCTGCCTGGAAAGCGTGAAAGGCGCAATTTATTCGTGTTGTTGGAGAACAGAATTAATGGACTTTCTCCGGGAAAGGGGAAATAACACATATGAATAGGGCCACGATCAATTGATAGAGTAATAAAGTGGCTGTACGTGTAATTTACTAACTCCAAAAAAAAGTTACTGTCAGAAGATCAAACTAGGGACCTTTTCGGCTTGTGACCTCTTACAAAAAGCAATGTTTAGTGCGGGGTCACGAATCGTCTCACATGGTTTCATTTCAATCCACCGCCTTGGCCCGGACTGAAATATCTCATCAGCTATCGGATGTATTGACCTGAAAATTCGTTCACGGTCCCCAGAGGATGAATCCCACTGATTTTGGTGATCCCCCGACTGTTCCTCTAGTGCCACCCGTAACGTTGAACGTGTGCTATTTTGAGTAAAAATGCCTCGACATCTTTTGAATGAATTTCCACGAAATTTGTTTCAGACATTCACGCTCCCCTCAGGATGAACCACTCTTGTGTTGCCATAACGTTTAAATTAGTGCTAACGACAGGTCAATGCTTTGGTTTAGGACTACATCGTGAACCAATGACAGTCCCGTCCACCTCAGCTGTATTTAGTTTTAAGTGCTAATTAGCAAATAAATAATAACCGCTAAACTTTAGCATCGTCATTGTGAGCATGGATGTGCGTCGATGATGTTAGCATTTAGCTTAAAGCACAAAGTCGCTAGCATAGCTTATCTTATCTTAGAAATATACAATAACTCTTGTAGCCCCACCCATATTATTAAAGTCAGTTTATTATAGTAGTGAGAGTCTTTATATCGTGTGTGTGTGTCACTGTGCCCTGGGACATGTCTGCAGGTCTCCTGGAAAGCAGTATGCGCCTGAAGCCCCACGAAGCACAGAGTTACCGCAAGAAGGCTCTGTGGGTGTCCTGGGTCTCCATAGTGATCACGCTCATGCTGGCCATCGTCTCTTTCAGTGAGTAAGGTCTTTTTCGACGAGTCCTCTGGCTCACAGGAAGTGATGCTTTCAAAGACATCTACGCAAAACTGACACCCGCCGCTTGGTTCTTCAGTTGAGGGACGCTTCTGTTAATTACTGTGTCGCCCTGCAGATCAATGTGACACCCAACACCTTTGATCAAACAACAAAAACGAAAGGCGACATGAAGAAAGCTTTCACGGTCCACCCTTCCCACATCCTGTTTCACTAAAACATCAGTTTCCCACCGCTTCCACTTCAAATGACAGTTTCTCTCAGTTAAAAATAAGCAACGCCGTCAAGTTGTATTTCTCATGTTGTACACATTCTGGTTTTTCCGCGTGGATGCGGTGACTCGTTCTGTTTTGACTTTGAAATGAGAAATTCTGAGTGCCTCTCAGATGTTTGCATCAGTGTGTTTCTTTATTAATGTCTCTGCGTGTCAAAGGTTCCCTCTCTTTGAATTCTAATTTAGGATAGAAGTGATTCACTTTGTAGATCTAATTCCAAGTTATGTTTCATCTTCTTTTTCCAATTGGTGAAATTGGATTCGAAGGCTCCGATTATTTAGACATTTGAAAAACTCTGAGGCAGTCAGACATGAACGTGTGTCAGATATCTTAAAAACCATCACAGACTCTGCTTGTCTCTTGCCTGTCGCCACCACATCCCGCCGTGGTCGACCGATGCCTCTTCCTGCTTTGCGGTGAATGCAGATTAGTCTGCTTGACGGACGAACGCGTGAAGAAGACGAGCTCTGCTGCAGCGGAGCTGAATCACCTCAAACGTCGCTTTGCAGATGTGCAGAGATATGAGTTTCCTATAATGCAGGAGACTGAGAATATATGCAGACTGGACATGCTGTCCATGAGACCGGTGATCTGACTCGCAGCACATCCGTCATTACCCGACACATAATTGGTTTATTTCGATTTCTGGCGCTCCCCAGAGAAATACAAGCCGACGTAGTGAAGAAAATCCAGCGGTTCAATAGTTAATTGGAGTCTTGTTTGAGGGTGAAATTAGGAATTGGAATTCGATTAGTTGGACCACTTGGGTCAGAGCGAGGTGGCTCAAGGTGCCGAGACGTTTTGTTTTGGAAATCAGAGCCTCTTCCTGAGTTCAGTCGGTGTTGTTTCAAACATTTTGCCCACTTCCTGTTCCGATAAGGAAGCGCTGGTCGGGGAAGCAGGACCGGAAGGCCAACTTCCGTCTTTGGTGTGTGTGTTTTTTCCAGTCTGGAAGAGGTTTGTTCATTGCAAATCGGGGAGTCGAGCCCCAAATAGTTGCCGATGCTTCATGTTATTTCATCTATTATACAATAACATCATTCATTCATCATCTTTTTTTGTGATTAAAACATTGAAACAGTGCTCAACATTTGATATTCCTTGTTGATGATCACGTCTAAACTGTGTGACTCACTAGGATGTCATCATATCATCGAACATTAATCAGCAAACAAGCCGCCGCATGAGTTACCCGATCACTCCTCAAACACTCGTTCACACGTCTGTAAGTCAGTCTCTGGTCTTTCGCAGCCAGCCAGGGAGTGCCATTGTAAACAAAGACCGTGTAAGAATCTTGTTTTTCTAACCAGCTGTTAGCATCACACTCCTCCTGTTTCCATGGGACCGCTCCACGCATGAGGAAACGGCATTAATAACATGTTTCTAAGGAAGAAGCTAATGGATCCAGGGTGTAGAAAGCACATAGAGTGACATAGAGTCACGAGTGACCTGAATTCTAAAGAGTCGACGCGTTAGTCCACTTTCTGTTGTCTTTATATCTTTATAAGAGAATATGAAGTGAAAGTATTGCCTATTGGGTATCAGGCCCTGTCAAACATTAGCAGTAGTCAAACATTTGGCCTATCTGAGTGTGTGTGAATTGTATTCGTGGCGGGCAGCTGCAACTTTAAGTTTATTGTAGTTTTTGGTCCAGTCTGACACACCAAAGTGTGGAGTATGAGAGCGACTCCCATTGGCTGGTGCCGTCTATAGAGAAAGACTGGAGGGGGAAAAGGCTTTAAACAGCAGGTGGTAGATATTCCCAACTCTACTGGCTCTACTTTACTTCAAGCAGAAGTTTGACCTTTTGGCAAATAGATGGATACCACTCTCTCATCTTCAGGAGTTCGGCGTCACGTGACCCAGAATGTCACATCCAGCTCACCTTCTGGTGTCTGCAAAAAAAGAGGCGAGTAGCAAAGTGCTCCACTGATATGCATAACGCCGCTCCAGAAACAACCAATAAACCGGCAGAGCTCAGACGGTGTTTTATCTGCCTTTTCTTGTCAGATGTGACAAGCAGGGAGGAGGGAGGGAGGGGGAGACAGGGAGACGATAGAGCTCATATATGTGTGTGTGTGTGTGTGTGTGTGTGTGATAGCCTGATGCTGTAGTTCCTTCCCCGCTGACGCCCGGCCGGCTTTCTTGGGAGCCAATTAGCCGTCGCCGGACTCGGCTTTGACGGATGCAGAGCCGCAGTGGACTCATTTGCACACGGTGTCTTCTCTCCGCGCTTAATGGAGGAGCTAGAAGGAGAGAGGAAGAACAAAGGGGAGGAATCAAAGAGGGAGGAGGAGGAGGAGGAGGATGCGTTTCTGTGTTTTGGCCACCAAGATGTGACGGGTCTTTGGGGGTTTCCATCCCAAATGAGACCTCTGCCAACGAACATCTTGTATAAAATAGCATGAAAGCAAGAATTTAACTTGCAAAATAAGAGCACCTGCTACATTCCCCTTCTTGTTATGCCAACTCTGGCAGATGCGTGACACCTCGACATGAAATACAGTCACTCTCTGTTAACCTGCAGTTGAGCAGCTGTCAAGTTGTATTTGCTGAACTGTTTGTCTGTAACCACACACAGAGCCAAGGGACAGTTTAAATACAGAAGTTAATCTGGTTTCCACTAGTTTCACAGTGCTCATAACAATATGTATTTACCAGAACACGAGGTCTTTATGGAGATAGAAACATCTGGACATTTCCATGCCACATCCCTGAAGATCTCTGATATGATTTTTTTTTAAAACACCTTCTCATTTGTATTCAAGGGTTGTTCATGTGTGTTTAAGTGCAGAATTCATTCCTGTTTTTCATTTCGGTCAGTGGAAGTGGATGATTGCTCCTTCAGCCCAGAGAGAGATGAAACAATAAAGGTATGGAGGATGGATGAAGGAATCATCATTTCACTATCTTTGCAGCAGAGAGAAAGCGGAGGCGCAGGGAAAGAGATGTGTTTCTGCAGGGCTGAGTGTCTGGCCCCCAGTGAGCGTCGCTAAAAATAAACGTGGGAGGAGGAGGAGAGTATCCCTCCCCTCCATCTATCTGCGTCTCCATCTTGTTTGTCTCTCCTTTCCCTCTCATCCCAGTTTCCCCCCCCGCCATTGCAGGTGTGCGGACGATTACAATGTTTTCAACACATCTGCAGCTCGTTATCAGCCCGCCAAAGACAGCCAGTGACAGGAAATCATCTTGCTTAATACTCCTGCAAAATAAAAGACTTTCATGCTGGTGTTTTAAAGTCTACACAGAGAAACTAATTCATGTCAACATCACATGCAGAATCCATGCCTATATGTAGGAAGATTGGGGATTAAAAATGGTTGTGTGTGATCTCCACATTAAATGAATTGTCACTTGTTCAGTATCTCTCTCTCTTTCTGTGTTTCTCTCCAGCTGTGTCCATCATGCGCCACAGCGCCTCGGCGTTTGGATTTGCCGTAAGTCGACCGTAAATCCTCCACTTCTTTCTGCCATAGAGAGTGTAACACTGTAACTGTCCCCCCCCCCCCCCCCCTGCAGTTCGACGCCTCCCTGGACGTGTTGTCCTCGGCCATTGTGCTGTGGCGGTACAGCAACGCCGCGGCCGTCCACTCGGCACACCGCGAATACATGTGAGTAGAGTCAGCGTAAAAAAAAAAGAGCAAGTCAGACCTGCCGCAAGAATCAAGTTTCAGCTGTGAGTGTGCACCTCAAGGGCCTGAAAAAGGGTTTCAATTCTATAAATCCCAGGCATTAAAATCACTGAAATGATGTATGAATGAAGTGTTAGGGAGGTCTTTCCCTGGAATTTGCATGTAATTGTCTTAGAATAATTATTAGCCACCCATATGACCAAATATGATATGCATCTTGCAGGCTATCATAACTTATGTTTTCAAATCAATGTAATAAGAAGATGGAGCCTTTCTTTTCAGCTTGCCCAGGTGGTTTAATTTCATCTATGACGACCAAAACAAACCTATAAAAGTGATGAAATCCACTTTAATGTTTCCACACAGTGTCTAGTGTGTGTGTGTGTGTGTGTGTGTGTGTGTGTGTGTGTGTGTGTGTGTGGCCGGCTTTGTCCAGTAGAGGAGTGTGTCAGATAAAGTGTCTCTTCAGCTTTGTCAGTCTCGGCCCCGCTGGGACCGATCGCCTCGCGGCTTATCTGTACCTGCTGAGAATGGCGTGTGTGTGTGTGTGTGTGTGTGTGTGTGTGTGTGTGTGTGGAGGTCAGGTGGGCCTTTTCAGAGCCAGCTGAATGGTGAGGGTGCTCAAGCAGGCGACTGAAAGAGAGGGTGGAGGGGGGGAGTGTAACGCAGCTGTCTGTCACAGTGTCGCTGTCTATTTCGGTTCTTTTATTGATTTTTAATTCCAAGTCTTATAAATTCATAATAGCTGAAAATCAAATCTTAGTCGTCGTTGTTCAGTCACTCACTTCCAATGTAAATAAAACCAAATATTTAGTTAAGATACAATTAAAAGAGAGTAAATGATTGTGTGTAACTGTGTATTCAAGATCCAAAACCAGAACTGCAGGTTTACATCAATAAAGCACATCAACAAAAATACTTTTGATGGATATGTGAGAGTGTAAAATCTCATTAAAATGTCATCAGACAGCAGCCTTCATTATGTCACTTCAGCAGCTAATTGGAGAAATTCGGGGAGGCACTCAGCCAGTAATTGGCTTCACCGAGAGGCCAGGCCTCCTCCTGTATCACACACACACAGATAAATTCATGCATAAATGAACAGACAGGAAAGTGAGAATCACATGCAAGCAACTAAAACGCCCACACATACACACACACTGTAGCGTTGTGTTTCCTTTCTTCTGCTGTTTGTGTATTTGTTCGACCGTTAGTGAGGAAAACCACTGACAACAACCAGCGAATCGACATTCTTCTTCGTGCGTTCTCTCATCTGTCTGCGTTCGATCGAGGAGATGCGGCCGAGTAGCGGTGCCCAGGTACAGAGCGGTTGCCACGGTAACAGGCGTCGAGATGAGTGACTTGATGGATCCGTTGTTCCTTTCGCTGTAGTTGTGTGTAGTCATGGAGACATGTTTACATCCACTGTGTGCAAGAGACAGCAGGGGGCCTGTTCCTGGGGATGATGTGTGTGTGTGTGTGTGTGTGTACTCCCGGGGTGATGTCGGTTGTTGCCGTGGTTACCTCAGCCCAGGACCCCCGAGTGTGGCTCGAGAAGATCTTTCTGGATCGAGCACTCGCCGGTGGCCATGCGTGACCGGGGCATATGCTCCAGTTGTTGTTCTGTCTCCCTGGAGAACTTGTTAATTGGGTAGAAGGTTTCTAAAGGACATCTGCTGCTTCCTACGAAGTCTTCACGGAGCATCTTGGCCCCGTACACCGGTGTGACACAGTTAACTCATCCACGGATTGTTGTAGGGTCACTATCATTTAGTCTTAATCCCTTTTACTGTCTGGCTTCATCATTTGTGTTTGCGTAGTTCCTAATGTGCTCGTCGCCGCAGTTTACTTCCGTCTCTTCTCCTCCGCAGAGCCTGTGTCATCCTGGGCGTGGTTTTCATCCTGTCCTCCCTGTGCATTCTGGGTAAGGCCATCCACGACCTGGCCACCAAGCTGCTACCTGAAGTGGTAAGGAGTCATTCATTAATTAGCAACACAGAACGGATGTCAGCAGAGCTGAAGAGGCTGTATGAAAGCATTAGCTCGTACTAGATTAGAGTTCCCGTCTTATATGACATAGAGTGAGTGTCAGTGTGCAGGAGATTGCTATCATCATGGTGCAGGGGGCAGAATTTGATTCAAACTGGAGTTGGAGGTGAGTTTTGGATTAAAGCGCCCACCATATGGGACAGATTATGTTATTGGTTTAACCCTTTCAAATCTCTTTTATTGTGAAGTGAACAGTCAAACAGGGTGACTTTATGCTTTTGTTCCGTCTCACTGGAGTCAGGGTGCCAAAAGTTTGGTGGATAAGCAGATATTTTGGTGGAATTTTAGGCTAAAAAGCACTTTGTCAATCCAGGACTCATCTGCTCTCCATGCTGTGATACCACGAGTCTGCCATAGACCAGCATTTTCTCTCAGAAAGCCTGTTGACTTTGTGCCTGTTTCTAATAATATCGTCCTGAAATCTGAGTGTACTTCTCAGTGTCCAAGACAAACAATATGCAGGCCGTGATTAGCATGAAGCGGCTGACGTAACATGAATTATTCTGTCCCCGTGTTGCCATGTTGACCTGGCGGTTCATGTGATAAGATGGCCATCACGTAGTGCTGGTCACTGGAGGGCTGGTGGTTTGGGCCAAGAGGAGGAGCTCAGTGTGACTGAACAGATGGAACGCTTTGGCTCTGGAAAATCACAAGTGAGGTCTGGATGATTGGGTTGCTTTATTTCATTTGATGTTGAGGAGGCAGTGTTGCATTAGAGTGTGTGTGTGTGTGTGTGGGGATGACAGAGGTGTAACAGTGTTGCTGCTGGATGAAGAATGTCACAAATCTCAGGTGTGAAGACTCGTGAGCTTTCACACCTCCTGAAATAGCTTTACTGCCCCGTTGCAGAGCAGGAGTCATCTCTCCAGAAACGGATCTGAACAATGATGAGGATGATGATGATGAGTAAATATAATTCGATCGTTGCGTTTTGGTGAGCTGAATTACCGTAGAGACCCACTGCCTCTTTCCACTTTCGCTCTATTATCTAATTCACTCCGGTGTGGTTTTGTAAACAACTATTGTTGCCTGTTTCAGTCTCAAATGTGTGATCAAGGCTGTATGGAATGAGCTGTATCTGCTGCACACGCTGTTATGCTTTGATACGAGGCTATAGAGCATAACATAACTAAAGTCATTAACAAATCTCTTACATTTTCTGCAGAACAGACACACACCACGCTGAGAACTGCCCCTTTTTAAGAGTTTCAAACAGCCTTTTGCAACTCGCTCGGGCTCCAAATTCAACTTGTTTTCAAATCCTTCATTGACGCATCGGACCGACTGTGTTCCATCTATTCATCTGTGGCTGCAGCGAGCAGCGAGGCCATAACAAAGGCGGAGTGTGGGAGCGGGCGAGGCAGACAGATTGTGTTTTTCTGAGTCTTCCGTCACACAGCCGGGTTCCACCACACTGGCTTCTGGTGCATCGCAGTCTGAGTTATATATAGAGCATCACAGCCCTCCTCTACTCACGCTAGAAATACGCTTCTGTTTTCACAGCCTCCCCTCTCTCCCTCCTCCTCCTCCTCCTCCTCGCTATGAAATGTTAATAAGGGAAGCAGCTGCTTAGGTATGCAGCGGCGATGAAGAGGAGGATACAGACGGGGGGGGGGGGGGGAGCATGTTTGTTTTTTGACACCTGACTGCTCCTGCTCTGCTGGTCCTCTGTGCCCAATTAATGTCATTTAGCGGCCAAAAAACGAAGGCGTCGTCGTCTTCACCTCGGCACTTTTTGTGACGTTAAATTCATTTGAAGAGGCCGCGGTGACCTCTGAGAGTCGAGGACACTTCCACTCAAAAAGCCCCACATCCAATCACCGTTATGAATAATACTCGTGATTATAAACGAGGCTCTTGTTGGCCCCGCCCTGCCTTATCGGAACAGCTCGGACCGTTTTGATATTCTGCACGAGGAGCTCTGGAAGTCAAACGGAAATGTCAAGCACAGTGTTCACATTCTGGGCAGCGTCGGTCTGTCATGAGCTCCCTCGGTGTGTGTGTGTGTGTGTGTGTGTGTGTGTGTGTCCACATTTCCGTCCTTCATGAGCCCAAAATGAAAAATGCTCAGACCTGATGGTCCCCCTGTTTGCATGTATTGAGAAGCAGCTTCTTCATAGTGAAAGCCTGTGATTTATTCCATGTAATAAACATGTAAAACTGTGGCAAATTCTGAATATCTCCCGTCTGAGAACTGTCTGTCTTTGTTGGACTCGATGATGTTGTCCCCATGTGTTCACTGCTTAGAGGACGACACCCATCTAAGGTGTTGTTTTCACAGCTGAGTCACAGCACTGACTCAGGTCTCTGCAGCATGCTGAGCTTCTCTCTCCATCTCCCCTCTGATGTCTGCGAGCTCGCCAAAGTAGCTTTTCATAGCTCCAAGGCCATAGTGCAATATTAATGCTGCCGCAGAGGCACTGAGTGCTCTGCAGCCCCCCCTCCTCCATCCATCCTTTGTGCATTTACATTTCGGGTATTTTCGCTGACGCTCTTTCCAGTGAGACTCGCAATAGGTGTGACAAGAAAGAAAACATCTTTAAAACTCAAAGGCTGAGCGTTTGATGAGATGGAGATAATTGCCGGAATAAGTAATTAAATATGAGCTTTGGGGAGCTCATATTTATGACTCGCACACCGGTTTATGGTTTTGGGTTGTTCATCCATCTGGTCCACGTGTTGTCTCAGTAATGCCTGGAGGACATCTCTTCAAAGTTGGCACAAACGTTAACTTGGACTCGAGGAAGAACTGGTCATATCTTGGTGGCTGAAGGTCTGGGTCACTGTGACGTTTTTTAAAACTATTTTCGACTGCGAAGACACATCCTAAAATCGAAACTAACACTTCCTCTCTTCCCTCCGTCTCCCTCAGGATGACTTCCTGTTCAGTGTGGCCATCGTCAGCGGCCTGGTGTGCGTCACCCTGGCCGTGATCAAGTTCATGCTCGGCAAAGTGCTCACAAGCCGGGCCCTCATCACCGACGGTGGGTGCACACACAGATACTCAAACACCTTCTAATTCAGTCTGTCCCCTCACATATACGTAGAAAGGCTTATTTACTCATTAAATACAATCGTCACAGTGTGACATATAGCGACTTAAACCGGCACGTTCCAGGTGACATTTGAGTATCTAACAACTATAAGGGACATTTAAAGAATCTGTCATGCCCAGCGCGACACACTTCGTATGCTGTTAGAGGCGCCCAGCAGGCAATGTCACATGACCACTGGACTCTTAGCAGGTGTCTGGGGGAAGCCCAAAACCCTCATCAGCTGACTACGTGTCAGATGTTTTTCAAAGGACTTTTGTTTGAACTTTCCCAGGATTCAACTCACTGGTGGGGGGAGTCATGGGGTTCTCCATTCTCATCAGCGCCGAAGTGTTCAAGCATGAGCCCCAGGTGTGGTACCTGGATGGGTCAATAGGCGTCCTCATCGGGCTCATCATCCTCGCCTATGGAGTCAAGTGAGTGATTACTAGAGAGTGCAGATGATAGTTTTCTTTGCAGTTGCCCTGTCTAAATAAATAAATCACTGACCCCTCAAACTGCCAATTAACCAATTAAAATGAACCATAAATGCATGCACAAAACAATTCTGTAAAACTTTCTCCAGAGAACATGCACATTCTGTACAAACATTGGGCTCTCAGATGAAAGGTTTGATCTTCACTGCTGACGCGGTGAGATTTTCTGCCTTGAGCGAAAACATAAAATCTATTTATGTCCGTCTGCATTGCGTCGGAATGGGGATCAAAGTGCTCGCATCAACTCTCTGCGTTTTCTCTTTTTGCTTCCTAAAAAAAGCCTCCTCTTCTTCTACCGCAGGCTGCTGATCGACATGGTCCCGCGGCTCCGACAAACCAGGAACTACGAGCGCTTTGAGTGACGGACCGCGGAGGGAAAGGAGGGAGAAGTGGAGGGTTTGGGAGGGATGGAAGGGGGGCCGACTGACAGGAGAGAGACGAGGGGGGTCACAGTCCACACACTCTCTCCACAGACAATCACATGCGGCCCTCCAGTGTGTATACAGTTCTCTCATTCATCTGAGGATCCAGGCCAGTGACGACGGCAAGGGATGGATGAAATCCTTGCCGCCTTTTGAAGTGTTTTACGATTTGGTACATATAATATCTTTATCTGTCTTTTAACAGTGAACGGGTCAGTCTGTTGTTTTCACGCCTCTGTATTTAAACAAGATGGTTGAAAAGATGGAGGCAGTTGATTGTGAAAGCTTGGACTGCAGCGTACGGGAGACATGTGGACACCAGAGAATCCACAACAAGTTGATGTACATTACCTCAGTTACACCTCATCGCCCTGTCAAAACACTGCAGTTTATTTTCCCATGGTTCTTAGAGGCCTTTGCTCAGCTGTGCTATAAAGTGAAAGTGATCGATGTAGCAGCGGAGGATTAATGGTGTTTCACCCTTTCTTTATGTATCAATACAACGCTCGGTTGGGATGGGGGGGGGGGGGTATCTAAGCACACAGAGAGGCTCGGTAACATGTGAGTTACTGTTTACAATATTCATTGGGGCTGTTGTGGCGGGAGCCCGGAGTTGGCTCCGTTTCAGCAGCGTAACGCCAACTTCCAGTCCTGGACGATAGAAATCTTTTTGGCATCCAGTCGCAAAAAGAGAAGTCACGACCTCACTCAGCCTCCACTTCACTGAGATGTAACAGACACCAGCTCAGTAGCTTCAGGTTGCCATCAATATGAAGTCAAATTAGACAAACATTATCTTTGTCATAGATCCATAGAATCCAAAATGAGGTGAGGTGAGGAGGTTAAGGAACACACCAGATGTGTTCTGGCTAATCAGTGGAGGCTCGTTAGTTGATCTGGTTCAGCTGGGCCATGAGCTCACTGTGTCTCTCCACTGCAGGTATGTCGCTTCTTTTTATTGCCTCGCTTTAAATGCGGATGTTGCTGGTTTCCATAAGCTGCTGTTTTAGTCGAATTGATTGTAATTGTTTGTGTGATTAGTTCACGCTCTTGCCTGGACTCCTGCGAGTTTGTGACAGATGGAGGGTTGTGCTCTCTTGTTGGGATCCAGGTTTGGTCTGTGTTGTGACAGGAGGAGGCTTTTGTGGGTTGGTTTAGCCAATTTCACCTATTTAGTTCTTGACCATTGATGTGTGAAGGTTTCTTCTTGGTTTGGATGCTGGAAGGGCAGCAGCTTCTTGTCCCCGGTTTATTTAGGATTTAGTAGAAGTACTACGAGCGAGACTAGTTAGTGGAATCTGTTGGATTCGAGTTGGGGGAGCTTGGACTCTGGGGTGTGCAGGAATTCAAGTTCATTCCTGATTTATTTCCTCTGTCTACGGGCTGTAAATATCATACTGTGAAGGATTCCACTGGTTGTTATTGAAGGAGTCACCAAACACTGAAAGTTTACACTGAAATTGCACATCTGATGAACTGTTTGAGCGATGTTTAACCTTTTGGCTTTGTCACTTTTTTGTTGTTTTCTATACGTGATGCCTGACGGTTGTCCTGAGCCCACTGCAGTGACTAGTGGACATTCCTGACACTGTCAACATGTGTCCTCTTATCTGGAGCTGCTGTTTGTTTTTGGGATCTGAAAGGGAAGCCCTTATTTCTCTTATAACTTGTGGAGTGATGTTAATAATTTACTGATTCAATTATGACAAGACTTTTTTTTTTATAGGATATTTTGAATTAAGTCTTTTTATTTTTGATGGTTGGTTATACCCTGACATTTGAATATGTGTAAAAGCACAAAACTGAGTTTCTGTAGCACAGTGGCTTCCCGGACCTCGGGAAGAAAGCTGTTATTTACTAGCGTAGCTGTTATTTACTAGCGTAGCTGTTATTTACTAGCGTAGCTGTTATTTACTAGCGTTGCTGTTATTTACTAGCGTTGCTGTTATTTGTATTCCATCACTATGAATCACCGCACTGATATCTTTCCATCCCGTCTGCTCCTTCCTGACTCCTATCTTAATCATGCCGCTGAATGTTTTGGTGAGCGTGATGATCATGTGGAGTTTCAGGAGCAGGAGGGAGGACCTTTCTTCTATTACTGTAACCCAATGTGCACACTGCGCTGTGGGACTAGTTTGTGTGGCGTATTTATTTGTGTTTTGTCACGTTTAAGGACTTTTATCTGAATACAAAAGTGGTATTTTAAGGATGTGAGAACGTTTTAGCAAACAGGGGTTATATTTGTGCCTGAAATGTTTATGAGGCCCAAATTTAACTTGCTGCTTTCTGCTCAGTATTGTACGACTTGACACACGCACACACACACACTCTATGCCAATGTAAATACTGAATCTGTATTGCTGTGATGTAAAACAAATATTAAACCGGAGTCTTGTCACAGAAAAAAGGTTTATTTAAAAATAAAGTTATATCCCTCTTACTCATCAAGGACTGTGAAAACAAAAAAAACACCATGTTGTCATTGCGTTATTCACCTTTCGCTGCTTGGACCACAACATCACCACCGCTCTAACTGACCGATTCAAACATGATCGAGGTTGAAAAAGAGAATACATGTTCGTGTGACTCTAAGTAGCAGGTTTGCTCTTTTTTTTTTTTTTTTTTTTTTGTACAACGGAGACATTTGATGCTGAGGATAACAGAGACGGATACGGTTCTCTAGAAACCAAACGGTTGATAATCCGATGGACGGCATGCTCAGAATAAGCCTGACTAGCAAAGTAAATAAGGCTTTCAGTGCAGCACAACCGGTTTGACCGGTTTGTCTTCTAGTTAGAACTCAACCATCCCCACGTAAGAAAACCTAAACAGCTTATTCCTCATTGCTCCACTGGAGAAGAGGACACTAAATGACGTGTTTACATGGATGCTTCTGAACTCAAACTGCTGCTGGACGCGAGTAATCCAATTACTGTAAAACATGTACATTCTGAAGAATGTACAGGAAACATTTTCTGAGCTGAATGAACATCCATTCTTATAGTTACAAGGTTCGGACTGATTCAATTGTATTAACTTTAAATTAGATAAACTACGATTTAAATTCACGTGACCCAAAACACTGACTCAGGAGAGAATCCTTCAGCTGCTATGTGGAGTTAGATTTGGGACTGAAGGCCGTATCACAAGTGTTTCTATTTTCTCCATAATCAGAACCGAACTAAACGGTGAAAAGGCACATCATGTACTTTGAAATGCAAGATCGTTGACCCGTTTACAAAAAGTAAAAAACAACAAAAGAAGCTGACGGTGAGACAGTACAGCTGGACGGTGCTGATTTACACGTGCAAACAGAAAAGTGATTGGAAATCAAAGCACAAAGTGTACGAGGCTCCGGTTTGTCCACCGCTGTCCATCTTTAACAGTGATGACGATGAAAAGATGAAGACGATCCCCCGTTAAAACGGTTATTTAACACTAAAGATTTCCGTTTGAAACCAATCATGATTTTAGCTTTAGTCAAACATCAAATCGCTTTTTAGTTGTTCAAACGTTTTCTATAAAAATGCTGAAATGACCAGCGAGACTCTAAACGTCTTCTCATCACTGTTGAAAGCTGAACAGAAGCAGACAAAAGCCTCCAAACTCTCGTTCATACACCGAAAGACAAGCAAGCTTTTTTTCTTCTTTTTTTTTATATTACTCTCCATAAATAAAAATCTATAAAATGGAAAAAAAGACACTCCTCCTATAAATAAAAAAGAAAAGATTTCCAGCAACACAAAGATTTGTATACAAAATAAATAAAGAAACTTTAAAACCCTTATGAACAATATACAGTGTTGCTAATATCTTGTCAAACCTCAGATTACCGTAGTGCATTTATTCCCCAATTCACCACATGAACAGGATCCTAATGGTTCTTTGAAGAAAACGAGAAGTGTGTTTTCTTTTTTTGTCTGGCAGATGGGAGCCGAACATGGATCTGTGTTTAGTTATTTTTATGTATTTAAACGTTAAGACACGGACAAACACCTCTGTTAGGTTTTCATGTTTCTCTGCACGCAATCATCTAGTGGTCCGCTACCGAGGACGGCCTATCATCTACGACACGACGTCCTATGACACGGTGACTCCCGTACGCGACAGCTTTAGCTACAGAGGACGGATGGCGTGCTGCGGAAACACAAAGACATTTCTACGCTCCTCTACTGGCCTTTTAGTAGAAAACACACGTGCTCTATCCTCTTTTTTTTTTTTTTTTTTTTTTAAATAAGTGACATTTAAAGCAAGTGTGCGATTTAAAAGTGAATGTGTGAAAATGAAAGGGGCCGGTGACTGATCCACGACTGGACTGTCCCGTCTTTTACGGGCGAAAGAGGACCGCTGCTTCAGAGTCTGGGGGTACGAGTCAGGATAAAAATATCTACGATACAGGTCCGCTCTCATGTTTGTACGGACGAGACCAACGAGTTGGTTACAGTGTAAAACTGTGTGTGTGTGTGTGTGTGTGTGTGTGTGTGTGTGTGTGTGTGTGTGGGCCTTCTGGCGAGCCAGTCCAGTGCAAATCTACCAAAAGAATAAACAATTTCAGATTAGACCAAGGGGAGGTGGACGGAGGGGAGGGGAGGGGAGGGGGGGGGGCTGAGTCTCCTTGGTACCTCGCTGCCCTGAACCTGAAGAACAACAGGCAGGCGGTCACTGATTGGTGCAGTCTACCAAAGGAGGAAGCAGCACTCTTAAAAGTCTACGACGGCTCCCTCTTTGTTGATTCAAGTAATTTCACAGCACTTCCGCAGAATCCGGTGGGGAGGGGGGGAGGCAGCGGCTTGCGGATGCTCGGATGGGCTGCTTCACTTCCTGCAGCTGAGGGGGGGAACAATAAATATGATGGACATACACAGTCTCTTCTGTCCAGACGTCTTCCCACTAAAGTGTGTTCGATGGGGAGCAGCACGAGTCTCAAACACTTGTTAAGTTGCTCCGGCTTCATTCACCCCCCCCCCCTCTCCTTTTCCTCGGCCTGCCTGTTGGTGCTATAGGCAGTCTTTGCACAGCGCCACCTGGCCCTTCATGTAGTCGCGGCACGGGCAGATGCGCTGCAGCGACTGGTGGGCGCCGGCGCAGCTGAAGAGCAGCAGGTCGGACTGGAAGATGCAGTGGCGGCGGGTCTCGCTGTAGGCCGGCACCACCGTGTCGGCACTGGACTCCACCGTCTGGCAGTCCACGCCGAACCTGAGACCAGAGAGAGAGAGAGCACCTTCAGTTCCTATGCTGACTGTTTATTTATCTGAATCAGAGCGAGAAAGCCACACCACACAAACACACACACACACACCTTCAGCATCAGTCCTGAGGCTTGGCCCATTGAATCCCAGTAAACAAACTGGGCCCTCCGGTGGTATTAACACAACACTGCAGTGTATTTAAATTCTCCACTCTGGATGACAAACTGCACATTTCAATTCAAACCTGGTGTGTGCTGCCACCTGCTGGCTGTTTTAACAATCACAACTATAACAGAGGAAAGCCTTTATGTTCCCGTCTAAACGTGTAAACGTGTGTGTGAGTGTCCCACCTGGCCAGGTCCTTGTCCTTGTTGAGGTGTTGGAAGAAGGACGGCTCACAGACGAGCTGCTCCTCCTGGCACACCTGTTTGCAGGTGCGTCCCGGCTCGGCCAACTTCACCTGCAGGGTGCTGAGTGGGGGCCACATCACCTGGCCGTGGCAGAAGTCCTGTACAACACAACATGGAGTCACACTACTGGACGTGCAGCACGAGCTGCAGCACAGTCGAGACTTAAAACCATTCCATCTCGTATGACGGAGATAATGAAACCATTAACGTGCATGAATATTACAAATCCTGACGACAAAGACGATAACAAATCATGATACTGACAAAGACGATAACAGCTAGTTGTTGGTTTTTTTCTGCGTTTTACTGAGTGCTCTTCTCCAGTGTTCACTCATTACCTGGTTCTCAATGAAGCCGTTGACTCTCTGCAGCATCCCCTCACAGGTGAACTCATAAGGCAGGTAGGGCTCAATCTGATCGCACAAACACAAGACAGACTGATCAGAGAAGTGTGTGTGTGTGTGTGTGAGAGAGAGAGAGAGCATGGTGAAACATCAGCCCGCTGTCTGCCGCCCTTTAGAGTCCCATCGACCTCCACGGACTCTGATTTAGGGAAACTTCAAACTGGGAGGACCAACAACCGAAGCCTTTGTTGTGGCACTAAGTCACTCGCATGCTTTCTCCATGTCTTTGTGAGGAGGGGGAGGGAAGATGAGGAGGGGAAGGGAAGATGAGGAGGGGAGCCGAGCCGGAGCCTGGTAGGCTCCAACTTGCCACGGATCACAGAACATATGAGGATCCGCGGGCTCGTCCAGTGAACAAGGCCATTGTTCCGAGTCGCTCGGCGGAACACGACACGAGGTCCCGGGCCCTTTAAATATGCATGGGCCTGGACGGGAAGACGGAACCGGATCTCTCTCTCTCTCTCTCTCTCCTGTACTTTAGCTCTGCCTCTGGACATTTTTTTATCATATTTTGATACTTAATTAAACACTTCAGACTTCCCGGTTTTAGCTTCTTAACTGAGGATTTGCGGCTTTTCATCGTCTTACTGAGAGACTAAAGTGAATATCTTTGGGTTTGAGGAAATGGTGACGGCAGCTTTTTGACATTTTATACACCAAACGATCACTCCAGAAAGTTATCTGCAGACTCATTGATAGTGCAGACGGTCATTAGTTGCAGGTCCATTGCAGTATAGGTACTGTATACATCTGGCTAGCCTCACATGTACCTCTAACATGACATCATTTCTATCACAACGCAGACATTTCATGAGGAAGACCTTTATGTTTACCTTCTGGCTGAGGATGGAGTGGATGGCCGCCTCCACCTCCACAGGGTTCTCGATGTCCACCGTCCACACATGGGGCTGGCCGATGTACAACTCAGCATACGGGTGTTGAGAGGTCAGCTGCAGACAACAACAACAATGAGAGAGAGAAGAGGTTAGAAGTCACATCCTGAGCAGCAGAGTAAAAGACACCTGTGAGCTCCTCTCACCTCTCTCATGGTGGGTTTTCCCTTGAAGAAGTCCGTGTTCTTGCTGCTCTTCGCTGGGCTGAATTTGGGGTTGAGGAAAGCGCAGCCGTTGGCGATGGCCTCCAGGGGGGCGGGACCCTCGTAGGGGAAGGACAGACCCACGAACAACTGCAGTGGAGAGAGGAAATATGGAGATTAGCCTCCACCAGACAGTTTGATAAAAGTTAGAAAAGCCCACCGGCCGTGTTGAGGAGTTTCTGATGTCTGCTGATAGCAGCAGTTAGCCCTCGTTGAAACAAAACCTGTTATCAGCACAAAATACAGCAGAGGCAGCACATTGTCTCTAGAAAACAAGGGAGGAAACACAAGCAGGATAATGTGAGGACACTAATGATTATTCCTCTCAGGGGGCGCTGGATGTTTGGTGAGGAGGGAGTACCGAGGACACTTTGCAGATGCAAACACGCTGTCTGAGCAGCCCGATGGGACGGACCGCTTTAATACATCACCACCTGCAGCCCCTCGTCACCAGTTGCACACGTCTACCACTTGTGACCGTTGATATTGTGAAGCAAGACGAGGCAATATTAAAAAGGAAATGAAGCACAAGCATTAAAGGATGTTTGTCTTAAAAACAAAAGTCAGGTATGAACCAGCTTCTGCTTGCTGTAATCATCAATGGAGTTACTCCCCCCATCACGAACTTGGAAGCATGTTAGGGAGGGATGTTTTCAAAATGGCTCTTCGCCGTGTCAACTTATTGTAAGATTTTGAAAAGCCGCCCGCACACTTCACAGTTAATACTGTACTTCTGAAGAACAAGCGGGGGCTCTATTAACAAGTTCACTCCTCCCGGATGGGGAGAGCAAATATTTGCAGGGCAGCTTGTCCACATGAGCGTGGGACCGGGGCGGGGGGGGGCGAGGGGTTGTGTGACGGTGGCCATAGGCCAATGGCTTGTTTGCTGGAGGGCTACAATGGCTAGTCTGTGTGTGTGTGTGTGTGTGTGTGTGTGTGTGTGTGTGTGTGTGTGTGTGTGTGTCGGATACACTCGAATAATCAGACCTGGCTTGTTAATTTATGCTCCTTTAACTCACTTATGTGTGGACTTACTCAAACGTTTCTGTTTAGCCGAGCAGAGTTCTGCCAACAGGTGGCAGCAAAGCTCACTACTTCTTCTGTGTGTGTGTGTGTGTGTGTGTGTGTGTGTGCAAAACCTCCTCAATGGGAAGGAGGAGGGGGGGACGGAGGAGAAGCAGTGATGTAGGAGAAAGGACTGGTGCCTGGGTCTACTCTGTGACTGTTGAAGATTGAAAACGAGGAATCGATAAGAATCCTTTCCTTCATCTGAAAGCTCCTCGTTAGTGCGCATTAAAGCAGTTTTGGGTCCCCAACGTGCACCACAAGGCTTAGTGCCGAATGACATCCGGCTTGTAAGATCCGAGCCGTAGCTCTATTGATTTGTCCTTGCCCGTACAAACGTCCTGCCTGAGTGGACACTCGTATCCCGACCCACTGACAACCGCAAGCGCTGTAACTTCATCCACATCTGTAGTGAAGCGAGGAAGGGCTGCTAACTATATTGATGTCATATAGATATTGTTATTTTAAACTAGAGGTCTTAGGTCTTGGATATGCTAATATGGCATAAGTGTTGTCTTTTCCTAGTTTTAAAGGCTGCATTACAGTAAAGTGAAGTCATTTTCTGAATTTACCAGCCTGTTCTATCTTTTTACCCACTTTGTCACTTTATCCAAAATCTCATCATGTAAGTATTTTGTGAAAGCACCAATGCTCAGCCCTACAATATGGATATCGACGTATTTGTTAAAAAGTATTGATTTTCTCGGTTATTACTCAGCTTTACAAAGATAGACGAGCAGTTATCTACCGCAGCAACTAAACAGACAAACAAAGAGCTCAAAATAACTCACTCAAAAGGTGACGAACTGCCACAGTGACGTCTTCAGTAGCTCGCACAAGCTGACGAGGATCACACCATCTATACCTGTGACTCGCTCACTGTGCAAATATCAGTTTATATTTGAGTTTTTCACACAAACAATGATCACATAAAGAAGTTGAATGACCCAGAGCGCTAATGAGGCTGCCGTGGGGAGTGTTAGTTTCCTCCTGTGCAGAATGAGGAAGGAGCCGTCACTTTAACTTCTACTTTGCCTCACACACACACATCTGTAGTTGATGTATAATGTGGTGGGTGTGAGGAGGAGGACAATAAGAAACGGAGACAGTCGGTACTCGCAACGGAAGAGAAGCGACGTCAGAAGAAAGTAAAAACATGCGACGTGACGCTCTAAAGGTTTGCCCCACTCTTCAGCGGTTTGATCATTGACAATGTTTGACAAAGCAGCGTGTCGAGAGTTTATTTCAGGAAATTCAGTTTGGGGGAAGATCAAAAGGTCAGATGCCAACAACAAAACCCTCTTCTTCTTCTTCTTCTTCTTCACAGAAGCGCCTCTGCACTGCTTTCACAATCCGCTCTGTCAATAGCTAAACCCTGCGAGGCCAATTAGCTCAGGCAGTCTGACTGCAGGCAACAGTGAGCGCGTTGAAAGCCGGGCCTACACCGCCTCCCGTTCTCCCGTGGCTAAACTGTTGGGCTTTCGTGGGAATTAATTGGCCGTTCCCCCCCTTTTTGGGGTTTTCCACGCAGAACCTGCGCGCAATGAGAGGATGTGGGAGTTTATGCGGTGAGAGTTAACCTGCAATCCAGCACATCTGAGATCGTGTGAGTGTTGCTCCCCTTTAGTCTTCAGCAAGTTCTTTTCAACACTTCACTGATCTGCTCCACTGCTGAATACACCTTAGCTTTCCTCCGTCAGCGCCTCCGACATCACCAAGTCCTCGGTTGTACAGCCAGGCGTAGCATGTTGAGAATCTTTTCGCCACAAAAAAGGGGTTTAAATCTCACTCCGTCATTTTCTCTTGAACCGTCTGAACTGTGATCTGTGGCTCTTTTGAACTTGGGAATGTCTGATGTCTGCCTCTCCTCTCCTCTGATGAGAAGGCATCTGGTTTCAGAGGCGAAAGAAATCGAAGCTCCCTCTCACTGCCGACTGGAGCCAAAAGACAGACTCCATCTTTCAAAGCCAGCAGTAACGATGGTTTTCACCTTCAGCAGACATTGCTGGCAGTTTTTTTTTTTTTTTGAAGACCATGTCATTTTAATTTCATTCCCCCTACGGCAACGGGCAGCTCCATAAAAGTTAATGAAATTCACTCCCCACAGTAGTAACCTAGCGATAGCTCCAAGGCCGAGGAGCACATCATTAACCAACTGCATTAGTTTGTAGTGTTACAGGTTGATGAGCGACATTTGTTGTGCAGTATTTCCTCACTGTTTGGAAGCCGGTCTTGGACGCTATCAGCTAAAGATAGCAACTTCATTCTTAATTGGATTTGGGGAGCCCTAGCTAGCTATACCCAAGAAGGCCTTACGTTAGCTTGTCATACTCATACAACATGGACTAACTAGTTCTACACTGCAATACTAAAACAATGTGGTTGCTTTGTTTCCAATTGTTCTATGTGGATCATCAAGTTTTGCCTCGAGTGTGCAGTTTTAGCCTCGGTGTTTTAGCACCATATCCTGGAGCCCTTTAGGGTTCTAGCATTCAAATGAGACATGGTGAAGCCTTAAAAAGTTAGCTAGAGACAGAACTTTCAACCAGCTTATGGAGATAATGCTAGCTTAATTAGCTAGCTTGCTACAGCTGCTACAAATGGCTAGCGTCAGCTGGAAAAATCAACGGTTGTCTGCTAAATTATGAGGAATTTTGAGTGGGTTTTCAGGCGTTAATTACAACTACATAAGTTTGCATTACTTGTTTTGTTTCTGTTCTAATAGCTTCAGAGTTAAGAAGTAAAGGATTCATACCAGAGAGTCTTACGTCAGTTCGAGGTGACATGCTCTCCGCATAACAAAGCTATTTTGTGTGAAACAGCTCGACACACATTCAGTGACCGTGCAAAGTGTCTCGCCGAGAGCTCGCTCCGTGCTGTACAACCCCGGCCTGACTTCGGTCTCTGTGGCTTTGTGGATAAGAGCGGTTTGAGTGGTGAGAGGAGGAGACAAGTCCTGACGTGAATGGAGAAGTGCTTCTGTGGAAGGACTGAGACAAACTACAACCTGCCTCTTTCAGAAGAAGGCCTCCAGTCACACAAAGACAGTCTTTTCTCCAAACAACATCCAACGTCTCTTTAATCTAAGTTGAACTTTTTACTCTTATTCACTTGCACTTAAATGTGCTTCAGTTATTACTTACTCTTTGTATTTAGACATAAGTGGGTCGATAGGCCTTATGTTACTCAACATTGCCTTTTGTAAATCTGTTATATCTGAGCAATCCCCACTTTTTCATTCAAAAAAAGTGTCTCACACAGTGATTACCATCACAGGAACGTTCAGAGCAGGTTTTTATGCCCTTTGCACTGACAAACAGGCCGTGGTTTGTGAAGAGATACAGCGTTTCCTTAATATTCTGCAGGTTAGCTGGGCCACAGTTCCAGGGAAAAGCGTGGGAGTCGGTTTGTGGCTTTCTCGGCCGTCTAATAAGCACCGTACCCTGACACTGTTATTTCCCCGAGGGGCCATTTTTTTTTTCTCCCGGGCGAGATAATTTACTGCTGGGTGGTCTCACCTTGGATTCTCGGAGGAGGAACTGCAGGTCTCGGCCACTCAGGATGCCGTGGTTCTTGACGTAGCTCGGGAGGTGCACGGTGCTGGTGCCGTGCACGGTGCCGTGGACCTCCATGTAGCTGTGGATGATGTCGAGGTATTTCTTTTTGTCCTGGAACAGACGGGGAGAAACATTCAGGTTTTTTTTATTAAAAGAGGTCCACAAACCAAAATCCTCCAGGAAACCACAGTGGAGTCCTGGAGTGAACCATTCTGGATTACATTTTTTTGAGAGGGGATCAGGATCATTACTTTTGTTATATGGCCCGGTGAACTTTTGTTCGAGCTACCTGACTGATCATCTGGCCACAAAGGTAGGCGGAGCTAAAAATAGCCCTGTACGAGGAGCATCGGTGCACACGATACCCTGCTGTTGTTTAAAGTCTACCTGATCCGTCAGAAAGGTCCGATTCCTTTAAACCAAAAGTCAAGTCCAACGCTACCCTGCTGACAATCAATCTGTTTAAATTATATCCGCCGTGGCAAAAACCCAGTGAGGTCGAAAGTGATCATCTTTTTTTTAAACTATTTTTATGCTCACAAAATAGATGTTTTTAATAGTATATCTCTTTCTGCCAAACAGTGCGCTTTCATCTTCGAGGGCACCTTCAATGTTCGCCAGACTTGACTGCAGCGGTTGCACTTTGCCTCTGCATTCTCACGTGTTTGCAGGATTAAGAATTCTGTCCGGGTGGTGACCGTCCAGCCGGCACTGAGGCAGAAATGCAAATGATATAGAAGATGTTGTAAAGTACTAATAGTGACTCCAGGGTGTTGCGCGAGTTGGGGCTTAAGCAGACCGTGCAGCAAAAATCGTAAAATTTCATAATGGCGTCCCCTAAAAGTGTCGACCGACTTGAAACATCAGGCCAATAGTTTCTTGGACCGGCCTGTGATGTGTTTACTTGAAACCTCTTTTCAGTTTTCCTGGCGATCGCTGTCAAGTTTGGTCGTAGGCGCCCCGCAGGAGCTTCCATTAAAAGGCCTTTGATGGTCCCCACGCTGAGAGTTACAGCAGGCCTTTGATTTTCAAAAACGAGGACATGACTGCCGCACAACCGCGCCAAGTTTGCACACAGAACGTTCACGTGTCTCCTGCCCCAAAACGCAGCGCAAAAACCCGTCCTTTTGAGCCGTAGTGGGGTACGCAGTGGAACCACAGCTCTTCAGGGAGGCAGTGTAGATGAAAGCTGGCCGTTTATTCCACAACGACAGAATGCCTCAAAGGCACCTTTCTCAGTACGTTCTCACACACACACATATACTGGAATATTATCGATTACCAATAATTTCAACACTGACGGGGCAGTAAGGCCATTATTTTTAAAGGCTACCTGTTTCAAACTCACACACAACTCCTACACACGAGCCTTTGAAACTGCCTCATGGACGTGTGTGTGTCTCTATCTCAGTGCTTCCTTTTGGGGCTTAAATTTCAGGTAGCTGCTCATCAGAGTCCCTGGAGGCCCGGCTATCAGATGCCTCCAGCCAGCCTGCTGTAACTAAAGCAGCCTGGTGAGTGAGTGAGTGAGTGAGAGAGTGAGAGAGTGAGACCTAATTAGAAGGTGAAATCACTACCCTGTAATCTTTTCACTCTGGGGAGCTGAGCTAGGATTTATGTGCATGTGTGTGTGTGAGGGGATTTAAAAATGAAGGTTGCAGGTAGGCAGACACACACACTAAACATCTATAGAAGGTGGTGCATGAGATGAGAAAAAGCCAATGAAAAAAGAAGAGCTGAGACGTCCGCACTTAGTGACGGAAAAGAAAAGGATCAGTAAACACTGTTGTTACTGATATGTTTTACATGTTTACCCGTCTGGAAGTGAGGCTAAAAAACACAATAATTCCTTCATGTTAATATTTTTGAATAGTTTAAGATAGTTGTTCCACTTTTACATCAGCTGATGCAAATGTATATGCAAAAAGCGTCTGACACGCACATTTTGAAGTCCACCTCTTGACCTCGTTTCGATTCTGGAGTGAAAACAAACGCATTACTAAAGTAAAGACATTCTAAAGTCTCTTAAGACAGCAGGGTGTGTGTGGTGTGTGTATTATGACCGCTTGAGTGGCTGTCTGTGTGTGTTTATGTGCAGAAGAGGAACATACAGTAGATTGCCGCGACCCTTCCAGGCAGTCGCTGCCGTACACAAAGCTTCACGGTCAGAGGGCATCACTCGCCCGGTGTTCTCTGGAGCATGGTCATGCAGAGGCACACGCACACGCACACTTGTGATGGAATAGAGAACAACCTAGAAACACGTTGAGAGATGTAAAAATCCCAATTGCTGGAAACGCGTGACAGGAATACAGAAGTAGGACAACATGTTGTCATTTTTAGATCTGTTGTGGATTTTCTTTGCAGTTCATTATCCCGTCTTGGCTGTCAGCACACTGTGAAAAGAAGTTACGCGTCAGTAACACTAACTGGTGTGAAGACAGACCGTAAACATCACAGGACAGTTTATTCCCCCTCCGCGTCCTCGGACAGCCCCCGTGGATCCTTGCGTGTCTCCGACCACATGCAACGAGCAATCTGAAACCAGGAAGCGGATCGATTGCGGCAGCCTTGTACGGGAGCACGTGCTCGGGGAAATAGCTGCTTTAGCTGGAGAGGTTGATTGAAGCAGGAGGAGGAGGAGGAGGAGGAGAGTTTTATGACCTTGTAAATCAGAGGGAATTTGTAAACCCCGGCTCGGAGAGGAAACAGGAGAGGCGGTGGCGGCTGCTTGCTGTTGGCAGAGGGATGGGTGTCCAGGGAGGAGAGCTCACAGGCTGACAGACACACAGCCAGGAAATAAAGGTAAAGAAGGTTGCTACCAACAGCTAACTTGCTAATGATCCCCTTTTTATGACTGCTAGCATTACAGCACTCCGTTTATTAACAATAAATGAGTCAGACGTTGCAACAAATGCATGTTAGGTTCACTGTTTGAAACCAGCTGATATCACAGAATAGCTATTCAATGTACCGCAGAGCTAATTAATGAAAGCTCTGTGAATGTCCTTCACAACAGCACCTTTTACTGATTATTATCTTTATTATTTTCACCCTCCCTTCTGTGTAAATATATATATAATAAAGCAACAAGCCTGATTAGCGAGTCTGCAGCAGCCTTTTACTATGAACGTCTCTCTATACGTTTGTTTCGGGGCAGAGCTGCAGGCCTGAGAGCAGATTTTGATGTTTCAGCGCTTTCTCTTGACATGTAGTGATGTCAAGACGCTTCACTGCACATTTCAACGGAAACAATCCACTTGTCCGTCCGCATTCATCCACTTCTGTCTCCCTCGTGTTCATTCCTCATGTTCCTCATCAGCGTAATAGTTTCGGAGTCTACTGCAGTAACCTCAAAAGACGAAAAAGAGCTTTTTGCCTCATTGCAATGCAGACAGATGCACCTGGTTCTATTTATTCAAACTGCCTTTGGACATCAAACGCACCTCTGATCGTCTTCCCATCCGAAATAATATCCAACTGACAGACTCTGGGAGCCCAAAACTGGAAAATTCACTCCACCCATTCTTCAGAGAAAAAAAACACACACACCTCTGCAGTGATGTCATAATGTTGAGCCGGTCAGAAATAACGTTCGTGGTTCATTTCAAGTGTTGTGATTTGCACACGAGTACTCTGAATCATCATCAATTCCATTTCTATCTCAGCAACCGTTTTTCTGAAAACTGACATTTCGAAACATCAAGTATTGCACATTGATCACGTGTGTGTACATAGGCTTATTATGGAAAAACTGTGATGAGTTATACAATGCATTAAAGAGGATGTAGCTGGATTCCAGCTGATACTCGCTGTCTGAGTCCTGTTGAGTTACTGCTGATGAAAACCCAACATTTCCTCATTTTGTTGCTTCAGTATAAAAGAATTCATAGCGTATTAAATGTGTTTTATGGCTGAATTAGCATGGCTTTGTTAGCGGCTATTCTTCAATAAAAATACTCTTCTAATCCTTGTCTTCTGACACTGCAGGGAAGAAGAGTGAGCAGCGAAAAATAACAGGGGACTTTTATTTATAATTTAGGAATTTATAGGAAATGAAGTCGGTTAATCCACCGTTTTACAGCTGCCACTCGTTTTGACCACGAAATATATCCGACCACTATCGACCCATCACAAAAGTCCCATTTAAAAAGACTTCTGACGGACGCACGTGTAAACAAACACCTGAACGGATGCACTTTAAAAACCCATTAGACGGATACCGAGAACCGCCAGGGGAACATGGGTGGTAAGTAGTATCCTGAAGCGCTTGGAGTGCAGTCAGGAGATGTTATTTACCTCAACGCCCTCCCACGCCCCATTACACATAACGGTGTGTATCCTATTGGAGTTTGGTGGCCGGCCAGAGCATGTAGAAAGTAGAGGAGGCGCCCTGTGATCGATGTAATGCGTGTCCCTAATGCGCATACGTGGGCAGCGTAATCATCTCAGTGTAACAGGCCCAGTTAAAGAGAAATAAATTAAAAAACACACATGCAGCAGGTATATTATGATAGATGGGAACACCTGTAACGTCTGTAACCATTAACAACACCTGTAACCATTAAAAGCAGAGGCCATGAGTATTTTTACATATTGTTGCTCTGTCGTAGCTGCTACACTTGATCTTGTTTTTACTTCCCGACGTGCTCTCGCATTTGTTGGTTGCATCCCTCATAAATCTGGATAATTCATTTACTGCTTGTGTGAATGATCAGTGAAGAAAGCGGCGTTGACGTTCATGTCGCTCGTCCTGCTTGTGCTCAATAAATTCGTAGAAGAAGTAGATGGAACAGAACACACTTCGGGGTCGTTCTGAATCAAGACGAGGTCAGCGTGTCCAGATAAGAGAGGGGCAATGACTCATCATGATTCATCATTCCTGGTTACTTATTTGTCAACTAACAGTTTGACTGCTTTTACCTCTTCGATTACTGAGTTTATCGGCCTTTAATGCTTATACTTCAACTGAGACTTCGCACCCTTTCAGGGCTCAGATCCTCACCTTTGAACTACAATAAAACCTTCTTGCAAGTCCCACACCGTTCACACCCACTGCAACTGCTTACAGTGCTTACACGTCAGCTAACACTTCAAATCTGCTTTCGGTTTATACACTTTAAGTGGTTCATTTCTTTCGGGACCCAGCCATCTCAATTTATGACCGACACACAACGGACATTTCAACTCCTTTCAGTGCTTGAATCAACTGAATCTTTGGCTTCTTTCTTTGACCAATTGACACTTCAACTTCGTTCAGCTAGTTGGAAATATCTTGAGCCTAAATCAATAAAACATCCGTGACAGGAGGAGTCGATTCAATAACCGCAATAACATCTCCCCACTCCGATCCAGCAAACGTCAAATTCAGGGTTCTAGCCTGCCACTCCGGACACTTTAACAACACGAGGGGTTGCTTCATCAGATCAGACAAGCGCGGCAACAACTAAAGACGGTTTAATGTTCAACTCAACTCGGTTATCAATCATGATAGGGGGCTGCAACACATTGTTGTGTTTATGAGCCTGCAAGGCTAGGAGTGTGGGACTGTTGCCCTGCTCTGCATACGCCAGCTCGGTGCGTGTGTGTGTGTGTGTGTCCCTGTCAGCTATGTGCGGTTTGTCATTCTTCATCACGTCCTCTGATCTGCGGCTCTCTAACTCCTACTCATTCTCACCTTTCTCCATGCTTCCCTTCTGCCTCGTCAAATGCTTTCTAGCACACTGACAAATACGGACACTGACCGATTTAATGGAGACGTCTTGCACCGATGGGGTGGCTTCTGTAATTCAACCTGCACCAGTTAGAGAGATGTAGATTAAGATATAGAGACAGAGTGACGGAAATATATTTAATACTTCATTTTGTAATATCTGTTTGTAGAGTATGTGTGTGTACAGATGGAGAGAAAAGGCTCTCCCTTGCTCTGCCTTTCCACTCCTCCGACTCCAACTGGGTTGCTATGGAAACGGCTCCTTCAGAGGTGGTCCGGCCATTTTATTTTCGGGTCTCACCGGCAAGATAATGACTTGCCATCCTGGTGCTTCATCCCCAGGATTTCGCCGGTCCCGTTTTATGAATATGAATAATCCCAAATGAGACTGTTTTGTGCTCACGAAAAGGAAACTCCAAAGCATCTGCTACGCGTCACCATCATTGTTTCTCCCTTTGACATCCAGTGGTGCTGGTGTTGATAAAACTAGCCCTTAAAAAAAAGTGTCTGAATGAGAGAATGCGTGTGGGCGGGTGATTACTCAGTCTGCTTCACACACACCGGGTCGCTCCGTACACTGGTGGGATGAGAGCGACCCGAGCACCTCTTCATACTGATCAGGCGGAGAGAGAGGGCCTTTCGACAGGGAGACCATTACCCACATTAACCCCTCCAAATTAAAGGCGCTCGGCTACAGAATACCTTCTGTAACAACGCTGGCTCGGGCTCTCTGATGTGTCCGGGTTTGGTCCACACATTTCAACGTCCAGAGTTTCTGAGTTTACAGCTCAATAAAGGGAAAATAAATAGGAAATTCCGCTTGCGGGTTCCAAAGTCTGTAAAATCTTATCTAGCCTGAAGTTTCTTTTCATTTACTTTATGATGTCTGTAAAGCAGACAATAAAAAAGGCCCACATGTGACGTTATAAACTTTGTTATTAGGATGTAGTACAAGAAGCTTTTTGAAAAAGACAAGAACTGGGTTTTAGGGGGCCGTTATCGAGAGGCTGGCCTTTGCATGTGTTGCTTTAGTGGAGCACTTCCTGTTTGAGTTGCATTGGTTGTCAAGAAAGCACTAATTTTCCATTATTTCTGAATTATTTTTCTTTTAATTTAAGATTAAACTTGTATTGGCTAAAAGTTACATTAAACAACAGCGTAGGTAAAGAAGAGTGGAAGATGGGGGGGCAGGTCCAGTGACGGTATCGGGGCTGAAAGGAGATTTATTTAGATTGCCTCATTTTAAAAAGCTGACTGCGCCTTGCTCAAGTGTTCGTTGGTGAGTCTTCAGATCATTAATTAATTAAACGCACATCCTGAATATGATTCCATTGTGAGAGAAATAGATTTCTTAAAGAGGTTCCCGGTTTCTATTTCAAACAGGGGACGTATCATGTTGAACTGAAGCCTCTCGAGTGCAGAGAAAGAGATCGAGAGCGTTTTAAAAGGACGAAGGAGGGAAGACGGAGGAAGCTCGTTATCAGTCGGCTCCAGAATGGCCCTTTAATTAAAAGCAGGAGGTAATGAACACGCTTGGGAGTCTGATTGGCAACTAATGCCCCTTGCTGTGAGCCGATGCCCCCCCTCCTCGTCTGCCCTTTTAAAGCTAGACTGCTGTGTGTTCTCTGACTCGGTGCTAAAAGCCATAAAGTACAGCAGCTACCTGTGGATTAAAGAAACCGAATACACCTTTGGAGTTGGAGCCTTACAATGTAGCTTTGAAATTCAGATGAATATGTTTTAGATTAACTTCTAAATTTAGACTGTGTTGCTGGTAATGTTTTCCTATTCCACTTGTACTTTCAAACACTTCCTTGTGCTGTTTAAACGGCCTCTGGGTGGATTATTCACTCAGAACAAAGGTTTCAAGTTTGAAAAATGGACGTGTGAGTGAACAAACAAACACTCATCCAAGGGAAAGTTTAGGTGCCCTTGATCCGGATGCTGATCTCCTCTCTGCTCATATGTAAAGCCAATGAGTTTGTGAAGTCAGGTAAAGCCAGGTGGAAGGAATCCTGACTGGCTGACATGACGGTATTTGCAGATCATTTACGGCTTATTCGATCCTACACCTCTTAATCATGCGGCGTCCTCATGTAAGACGGCATTTTTGCGCGGCGCGCACGTCACGCAAAATCAATTCTCTCTCGCAAGCGTCTCTTATCGTTCCACCGAGTTCCTCCGTCAGACGTCTGGAGAAAGAGATCAGTCAGTCGGATCCGGGCCGAACCCGCTCTGAAATGTACGCGGTGTCGGGCAGAAAGCTCATCAAGGCCCAGTAATCCCCAAAGCAGCCCTGGCACGCCAAACAATGAGCAAATCTCTCCAAGTCTGGGAGTCGTCTTTTTTGTGTGTGTCTGGGATACAGTAATCCCTCGGTCTCTGTGCCGCAGTGTGAGCATGCATTTGAATATATTAGAAAAACTTCATGGAGAGGGCGATGAGCTGAATTTGAGCTCCTAAAAGCGGTTTCTACCCGTGAAAGTTTTTACCCAAGGTTGTTCAAAGAATGTCACTGCAGAGTGCGCACCCTGTCTGTCCCTTTCATCTGCAGGTATGTATCCAAGGGTAGATTGTGTGTGTCAGAAGTATTTGAAAAGAGTACAGAATGTGGACGTCTCTGTGGGTGGAAACCTTTGATTCCCGACCTGGTTTGCACTTGTATGACCCGACAAATGTGCGTCGGTGGTATCGCAAATGTTTCGGCCATCAAAGGGCGATAGTACCTTCCAGAAGTTGTCGACCTTGCCGTAGACCAACGACTGGTTCTGCCTCTTGATGTCGTCGATGTGCCGGATGTCGCTGGCATTGAGGTGCTGCTCCACCACGAAGCCCAGGAAGCTGTTGTCTGGGGTGTGAGCTGCAGACAAAAAATAAAGACATGTATAAAAATTCTTGCCTCTCAAGGATTACAAAGACGGAGTTAAAAGCTATCAGACGCCTCATTTAAGTGTCTTTAATACATCTTACACATGTGTGTTTAGCGCTGATCACGGTTCTGAGAGTCGTTCCCTCCGTTCCTTTTTGCCTGTTACTATGGGAACAACCGAGAGGAGCAGGTCAAGTGCGGAGCCCGAAAAGCTGGCAGCTCTTTACCTCACTGCCATCTGCCTCGTAAATGCACTGTGAAGACGAGCACGGGCAGAAAAGATTCAGTTGGGGGAAAAAACACCCTGACATGCTTAATAATCAAATTCAGGAAAAGTGCAGCAGAATGAAACGCCGACCTCGTCACTCACTTGGAGCGAATGAAGCAGGCGGGAGGTGTTCTGGTGCACAGTTGTGGTTTGTGTCAGCACCTGGGGGGAGCTGCTGTGGTCGGGGCTTGTGTTTTTTTTTTTTTGTTTTTTTTAACCACACCGCTATTACTAGAGAGGCAAATTAGGGTCAGTCAGTCAGAGGGAGATGGGATTCGCTTCAGTAAAGTAAATAAAAGAGGGATCAGGAACATGCCGGCATTTAAACTCTGCAAACATCCTCTGGACCGATCCCACCTTATGTGATAATAGAGGATGAATCATGACACTGAAATCTGCTCTATCATGATTCATGATATCATGATAGAGCAGAAACAATGACGTAGTAGTTTGACAAACGCGTTCTTAATCAGGGTGTTGGCTAGAATGTGACATTACTCCCCCAACACACCCCGCTCGACAAAAAAGCCAATGTTTGCTCGCTCCATCTCTCCAGGCAGTTCACACATTTGGCTCCAGCTAAATATCTTTGGCCAAACATAAAACAAGAAAAGAAGAAAAGGAACAGGGAGCAGGAAATGAGCCCGGCACCAGACAAAGCAATAATTGAACAATGGTGAAAATGTGCAGACTAATTTCTCCTCTAACAATTAAAACAATGCACGACCTTGTACTTATCAAATAACTAGTGGAATGTTTGTTAGATGCTCATCACAGTTCTTGTTTTTCATACTTTACATATGAAACTGACACACTTTTCCTCTCAGCGTCCTGACTGGACATGTCCAGTGAGACATATGCTGATGAGCTGTGCAGCTCTTTCTCCGGGCAGAGAGCCGCACTCTCTCTTCTCCACACCGCGTATCCGGTTTTGCCGCACCTCCCGGCATTACAGCGCACAGAGGAACCTTGTACCCGCCGAGCGCTGTTTGTTCGCTTTGCGTCACGTGTGTGTGTGTGTGTGTAGGAGAGCACAGGAATGTGGGGGCAGATGTTATGAAGATATCACCAGATCTGTGCGAGGGGTCGGTGGGGCACAGTGGAGTCTTAACGGCTGCACTAACAAAACCTCGCTGATAAGCGAGATGTGTTTGTGGAGACGGTCCGAGACCCCGGGAGGAGGCGGCACCAACACTAACTGTGTAAACAGGACAGGCACTTAATTAGGGTTCGGCCCTTTTTTAGATGCATTTGGCAACAGATGCCTCGTCTCCCACCAGAGCCGCCACTCAAAATGTCACTCAGTGTGCCGCAGCTTCATTTGCTGTTAGCTGACAAACAGTCGGGGAGGACGGCATCGCCGGGGGGAAGCAGCTGATTTGTCGCTCTCGACGAGCTTGTGAGGAAGTCTGGGTCACTCTGTTGGACTGGGAGTCAATGAAACCTTGAAACCTCGTCAAACATATGCGAGCGCATGCTGGCAACAGAAGTGGCGTTTTCTGTCACCAGCCATCCGGACGAGTTGGCGAGCTTTAAACGTTGAATTGAAACTGTTAACATGTCTGGTTTTGGTTTTTGAGCGTTCACTTGTTAGAATCCAACAGTTCTGCAGAATCGAGACATTTTCAGATAAAGCGGTGTTCCGGTTAAACGAGTGACTGTGTTAACTTGTGACTCTCGGCCAAATGCGTCCATGGTTGTTCGTAGCAACTTCTGAAAACAGTTGGCGTAGATAATAAACACAGATGAGTATGTATTTAACATTGATTGTAGGCTTTCACCAGGACACCTACATGTTCTATTGGACACTAAGAGTCACCAGTTAGCACGGTCACCCGTTAAACCGCAACACTGGCTGCGTCTATGGCTTCTATTAATCGCATTGACTACCATTGGAGTGGTACTTGACTTTCTGTACATGACCACAGATAACGTGGTCTTGCTGGTGTAACGTCACACACTAGGTTTCACCAAATACACGAACACATCTGTAAACTAAATATTTTAGCCACTTGCTAATGCATTGTACCCACTCTCTGATCTCACACGGCTCTAGAATGTCTGTGTTTGGATAACCATCTTTGGTGGTTAATGCCCTTGCATAGCTGACAAGCTGTTGCACTCTGCCTTACTTCCGTTGCCAAACTGCAGACGTCCTCATTGTTTACGCCCTGTCTGTTAGTACAACCTGGCCAAGCTGAGTGGAGGAACCGGAGTGGGGGGAATGTCGGTAACATTCTTAAGGGCAGAATATTTCCTCTGACAGGGTGAGAGGGACCGTTTATGGACTTCCTGTGTGCCCTTTAAGAAGGAGCAGGAAAGTCTCACTGAATCAGCGGTAGAGGTACCTGCACAAGAAAAGACACCAGAGGACTGGGGATTATGTGATTAATGTAGGCCCAACACTTAAAAATGCAGAAACTAACTTCTATACTGCTGGCCACACAGAAAAAGGAAGTAGATTTGTGCTTTTGGACGGTGAGTGAGGCGTGTGAGAGACACAGTGAGGGACACAACAGAGTGAGGGACACAACAGAGAGAGACAACAGGACATCAGCCTACTGATCCCACGCACATTGAAAATAAAGATAGCCTTTCATGAGCGGGTGAGCTAGCGACATTATCAATCAAGCCTTACAGCCGCTATCGGCCCGGGTAGATCTCAGGGGTCAATTACGTAGTTGGCAATGCCTCAAAGATAAATACTATCTGCTGCCATGTCCCACCTCTGACCGGTATTAATCATCATTTCTGTGAGGGATTAAGCATCGAGCTGCGGGGAAACACACGGGGAAACCTGCGGCGGGGGCTTTAAAGAAAGCCGCTTGACCAAAGATGTTCCCTCGGCCACGTGTACCATATATCTCGATGAAAGGACAGATTTGATAAAAAGTCTGGATATATCTGTCGCTAGTCAGGTCCCAGACCAAAGCCCTGTGTTAAAAAGCTTGTTTTTAAGCTGATAAATTACACTTGGCAGGACTTGAATTCATGGTATTGTGACCTACAAGATACTTCTCATATTTGCAATTCAGCTCCCCTGATTATGAATGACTTGTGCTGTGAGACGGAGCAAATTCAGCTAAGACACAGGCATTCAAACACAAACTGTGCACCACAAAACACTCCCTGCTATCCCCCCTCAGAGATAGATTAATGGGGTCAATTTGGCCTCGTCTTGTCTTATTGGCCAGAGGCCACGCACTTCTGACCAAGGATTTATAGAGCGCTGCCTAATTATAACAAATGGACCTGATTTACATGTTACATCTACATTCAGTAGGTGAGTTTTAATGCAAATCAAAGACCAGGGGCTCTACATAGGAAGTTTGAGAACGACGACTCTCAAGCGTGTTCTGGGCGGGAGAGGCTTGGGCGTCTAACCAATGTGGACGTGTCCGAAAACCTCTAACGAGCGTCACCCACTGTAAATCCGAGCTGACAGAAGCACCTGCTCACATTCACAAACCTTTTGTTCAAATATTATTTGTGCACGCTCTGATTACAATCACAAAGCTGAGATATCTACTTCCTCACCCTTGGAGCTATTAACTTCATACTCTTTTAAAGTTGCACGGCACACATGCTGCTCTTTAGACTGAAGGTAAGGTGTGAGGGGGAGGACAATAACAAAAAGCTAGTCTCTCGTGCCTGGAAGCGATGCCAATCTGCGGTTTTAACACTCTACCGAACCACCGTGCACTTGTTTCACCGGCGATATCATCTAACCTCGCGGCTCTTCACTGGATTTCGTGCAAAGGCCCCAATGTGCTGAGAGAAAGACATACCCTATTCAGGGGACAAAGGGCCCATTCAGGTGCCGCGGCATTCTGGGTAGCGCCAGGCCTCACCTCGCAAGCGGAGACCGCGGGGGTAACATTTCACTTTCTCTCCGCTGCGGGGAAAAGGTCAATACCCCAAGGGGGCCGGCTCCCCCCTCTCTTTCTCTCTCCCTTGCTTTACCGCCGCCGTTGACTCCAGTTACAGAGTGATCTTACGGCAGGAGTGACACACACACACAGCAAGAAAACCCCTACGTTCATGATTACAGTGTCTGACCTCGTACTTTCCTTTAATCTGCTCGATCATATTCCATTAGCAACGCGCTGGGTTTTCATTTATGCCTCTTTTCCAACCAAAACATCTCACTCATAGGAGAAAAGAACTGTCACTGTAGACGTAGGAGACAAACAAGGGTGTGATGATGGGAAAAATGATTTATACTGCAAGCAGCAGTGTTTCACTTTTTGGACGGATCAGGGTTCTTTTTGTTTTCTCGACTTGTTGAGTCAGAGGATGAAAAAAAAACAGACAAGTTCTCTTTTAAATCCTGCACTCACGCCGCAGTTGAGCCAATTTTTATATATTTTTTTAACTCCCAGAGCTAAAGCATTCTAGTCCATTTGTGACGTTTGACACTTGTAGTGAGTGCGCATTGGCGTCTGGCCGACTTACGGAACATGGTGTTGAACTGCTGCGGGTTGAGGTTCCACTTCCCCCAGGGCGTCTTGTGGCCCTTGGACTGGGCGTAGTGGGCGTGATTGAACTCGGGCTCCGTACCGAAGGAATCCAGCACCCGCAGCATGCACCTGTGACGTCACACAAAAGAGAAGAGTATTAATGGCCGCTCCACGCCAGTATGACGAGTCGTTTATTTCAATGAAGTTTGCTTTTTGAATCTCGTGAAATCAATGAAACCTGCAAACACCCTTATAAATCATCTCTGTACCCACACACTCAGTGTTGATATTATGGGCTTGAAGAAAAAACTGTTCACACAATTAGAGTGTAGCTGAAGCGAAAGTTGTCCAAGAAATAAGCCTCAAGTTACATCATTTGTTATTTGTATTTGTGTATCAAACAAAAAATGAAATGTTTTTATATCTTTTTCTGTTGTTAATATCAAGATGATGCTGTAGAATAACCGTACGAGACCTCATACAAACGGTTACTTTGATGTTTAAAAGATAAACAGAACGTTGCCCAGACAAATATCAGTCAACCTGACCCGGACAGGAGAAGGAGGGCATGACACGATGACAGGTCCAGGTGTGTTTTGTATTGGTTCAATCAAAGGGATTTGATCGGCAGAAGTGGAAAGGCTTTTTGTTTTTTTGGTTGGAAGATTGTCAAAGAAACAAAGAGAATGCATCTTTTCTATTGTGTTTCCATTCATAATGAACAGCCTGCAGCTATGATTTCAATTTTTATTCATATGTGGTATTATTGTATGTAAGGTAATCCCATGTGGAATGGAGCATTTTATTGGTATAAAACAAAACAAAAATCCTATTTAGCATTTTTGTCGTATTAATGTTGAAGGAATGTCATTTGAGCTATAACTAAATACACCGTACCAATGTCTTAAATGTCTTTCATAATGTGTGCAGAGACACAAAAACATTGTTTATTAGACACAAAATCAAAACAGCGCCTCGACTGTCAGACAGAGAGACGGTGAAGTCCTGTCCTGTGGACGAGTGACACTGTGAATGAACAACATGGCTGACACAAAGGTCACAGCATTAAGTGGACCACAGCCAGGAGAGGGACCCGCTCGCTCATGACCTTAAACTCCTTTGCGCTGCATTCACTCACTCGCTCATTGTTACTCACTTCTCTTTTCTAGACGCCGGTCGGACCACGTGTGGTCGGCCGTGTCCTTCATTATCTATGTTTTTAACAATTAAGAAGAGAAACGGAAGGAAGGAAAGCTAACATCAATCTGTCCCTCCATCTCACGCTATTAATCCCAATTTGTCCACTTATGTTTCTCCTACAAAATCCTAGAATGATGACCCTATTTATAGGCCATCTTGAGCTGAAGAAAAGTATTTAATTGTGGCTGAATACAATTAAGTTGAGTTAAAATACTCGTTAATCTTAATGTAATCGTAGGAAACTAGCTAAAAACTCCCCCCCTCTTTTAGTGATCACCCAGACAGCTGCACAGCAGCTGTCTGGGTGATCTGGGAAAGGCCCTGGCAGAGAGCTGGGAAACACATCCACCGTTCGGCAACTTTAGACTGAAAGCAGAACAACAACAACAACAACAAGCCATCTCCACTAGCTCCGGAGAAAAAAACAACCAAAAAGCAACCCTCATCTGTCCCCGGTAGATGTGGACGCTGTGATGCGGCAGGAGGCTGAGGCTGCGCGAGCTCACCAAGTTACACTCGATGCGACATCACGATCCAGCTGTGCAGAGTGGGGATGTTGTCGTCAAAGTTTTTTTACGGTAATGCGATTCACCTAAAGTGATCCCACATGCATAATGTATAACAACAGCCGTCGTAAATTATAACTTTCTCTCCCGCCGCGTGAAACGAGCAATAAATAAAACGGGCCCGTATTGGTGATTAGGCAACACTGATATCAGTTGGGAGTTTGTGTTTCATGCGAGACTACCTGGAGGTTTGTTTTATGTCGGCAAAGCCCCGAGGCTAAACAACAGCTGCACGATAAACAGACATGTGAATTAATTATGTGTCTTTTAACAACTGAGTTTGGTTAAATATAAAACTTCAGATAGACACTGTAATATGTGATATAAATATAACAGTATAATAATGAAATAAATGTCATTATTTTAATAATCCTGCTAATAACATCTGATTGTTCAGTTACTCTTGGATGACATGTCCTCTTCGTGAACCAAAATTATTAATGGACAATGTGTTCCACTTAATAGACTTTTACCTGATTTATAACTGTTATCAAGCAATAAATAATATCTGCTAAACGTTTGATAAGTTTTAAACATGTTTGAGTCATTTGAAGTGACTGTTCCTGAACCAAAAGCCTGCAGCAACATGAGCGACAAACATTAGCATGTCTGGCTAACTAGACACTACGGTCCTAGCATAACTTCCAAGGCCACGCCGTAGCATTTTAACTGGCTCTATTTTTTTTGCCAAAACTGTTATATCGGCTTTTTCATCCCACTGTGTGGTTTGCAAACTCCCAGGATCTCCGAAGCAAGTTGTTGTCTTGTCTCCCGACACTGAGGATGAACAGTGGCATGACTCACACCCCCATATGCCCACCAGAGTAACACATACAGACTGTGTTGTGTCAAAAAAAAACTAAAATGAAGAGAGTTGATGAAATCAAACTTGTGGTCACACGCCCCTGATGACTAACTTGTTGTTTGTCGAGTTTCGTTTCTCCATCATTGACACCAAATATAGAACTGGTCCTGCACGCTGGCACATTTCCTGCAGCCTCTCTGATGCAGATGAGAGCGCGGCGCCCGACTCGGTTATTGGATGAAGGGATTAAATTAAATACAACAACAGGGCAACATTGGCTGAGAGCGGAGCGGTATGAAACACAGAGATATGGCGCTGTAAGACGGATAGCCAGGAGACCGGGGCGATAACAACACACATTAATCACAAGTGGGGGGCTGACAGACTTTGGTTGCTTCGGCACTGCAAACCCGGAGAATAAACCAAGAAAAAGGAGACCAATAAAGATAGCATTTATTGCTTGCAGGGACTTTGGGTCTGATATGCAAACAAATCCGACGTGTTCTGTGATCTGGGGGAACAGCATCTGGACCTTACATGACGCCTGAGGCTGAATCAATTTCCTCAGGGGCACAAAAGGGAGCGGATGCAGTTGTTATGTCGCAGACAAACAAAACCTGGTGACAAGCAGGAGGAACCAGGGGGGCCATTAGAGGCCCCCAGACTTATTGTTCCCTCTCTTTTCCTGTCAGTCGGCGCTGATGAGAGCTTGTTCCAAAAAAAACAAAAAAAACAACCAGAAGGCCTCATCAACAGTCCTCAGCGGAGCAATCAGGAAGAGAATGGAGTCAAAAACGTTGCAATAAGACAGACAACCACCGCGGCCTTCTGGGAAATTGCGGGAATGTTTGAGCAGAAAATAGACCCTTTTATCCTGGCAAGTGTGTCGACACAACGCCCCTTTTGCATGTGTGAGGGAAGCTGTATTGGAAAGCCAGTCAGTGGGACAGAGACGATGCATGTTGAGCAAAACCCCTCTGGAAGTATTTTTCCCCGATGTCGATGTACTTACTGGTAGTGGACCCAGGAAGGTCCCAGCGTCTTCTTGAACTGGGTGAGGCCCACGATGTCGATGTAGATGAGCTCCACCACCTTGTCGCCCTGGGTCGGGCAGCTGGACTTGTTCCCCATGACCTTGCGCATGATCCTGGGGGGGGGGGGGGGGGGGTGGGGATAAAAATTACTTTTCTCCTCCATCCAGATACGTAAATACTATGAACATTTTGGATACAATATTTAAGAACTAAACAACGCATAAACAACAAAAGAACCTCAAGACCAGTTGAGTTGTAACACAGTTTGTAGTTGCCCAACAGTCGTTATCTACCTGGAAAAACCAACAGCAATGGTTTGACAAATGAAAATGGCAGCCTCATTTGTTTACTCTCAGTCAAATAACCTTAAGCAAATACTGCGCAATTGTTGGTTTACCTAAATGTAAAAAAAAACATGGTAACACGATGTTTACACGACATGCTTTACCTTACGGTCTGTTCACTAAGGGCTGCGTCGGCGTGAAAGAAAACATTTTCTATATCTGACCTGAAGCATCTGTTGTGCAGACGAACATCTGGATACACAACAATCATAAGTATTATTGGCTCAGGCTGTTTGGCTTGGAAAAGTAAGCCCGTGACAGGCAACATGTAAAGAACATTGTAGCACTCGGTGGGTACTGACTCTTTGAGCTCGGCCAGGGAGGCTGAGATGCGGACGTCGTGGCCCAGCAGGTACAGCGTGGTGATGAGGTCACTCCACTGGACCAGCTCGCCCAACGGGCCGCCGCTGAAGGCGTTCTCCGCTATTTTGAAGCCTGACTCCTTGGTCAGCAGGCCCAAGTGCACCAGGATCTGATGGAAGGAGGGGGAAAAGTGAGGAATTAAACTACAGTTGCAGTTAGAGATGAGGTTGTTTTTCGTTGAGCGTGAATGTATCATGTAAGGGAGCTAAAAGAGATCGGTGTCATCTGAAAACCTTTAATTCCCTACACAGATTGTTGTTGAAAAAACAATGTAGGAAATGCCTACAGAAAAATGTTCCGACAAATAATTCAAAGACACCCCGCTGGATTCGCATTAGAAAAGATTTAAACGCCGGTGTGTAAGAAGCATATTTATCATAGTAGGGGACTGTGAGTGTGCGGTCAGGTGCACAGTGCACACCAAATACATCTGCAACAAACACGAACAACACAGGGGAGGGGGAACACAGTGTTCCACAGCGGGAGCAGGAAGTAATAGCCGGCTTTGTTTGAAGTGGCCGACGCATTTTTCATTGTTGACAGTCGGCCCCCGGCCCCAGAGCGGCACACTAGTCCAGGATTAATATGTGCGGATTATTATCCGAAAGAGATTAGCGCCTGAAATAAAAAGACCTGGCTTTGAAAGCACTCGCAGAGAAAAGCACACTTTTGTTTAATTAACAACCGAATTGTAGAACTTGTAGGGACAAACTGAGTGTAAGGGAGGAGAGGCGAGATACCGCGGATAGACAAGATGACGGTTCTCGCCTCTTGTCCTCTCCGCTTTGTTTAAGGGGATGCTGCTCTGCATCGGCACCGAGGTGCCGCGGGAGATGCGATGTGAATTATTCACGAGGCCAAGTGGAGCGCGCGGAGTGCATTATTCAGTGCCGGGAGCCGCTACCGGCTTGGGACGCTATGGAATATCCGTGTCAGTCCTTTTCCCACCGCCATCACTTGGCTGAGCAGAAGTGGTCCGGTCCACAAGTGTGGATAAAGTGTGTGTGTGTGTGTGTGTGTGTGTGTGTGTGTGTGTACACCTTCAACAGGCTGACAGCTTTCCTCTCATCTTTAGGAGGATATACATTTGAGCGAACTACTTTATCGATATCCAGTCATGATATCGACATGCCCACCTTCTTCCTCCGTCGCCTGGCCAGGTTCTGCTTGGAGGCCAGCGAGCGGATGGCGCTGACCCACGGCTCGGCCATGCGCTTGATCCTCAGCATCATCCAGCGGAACTCCTCGCGCTGGGACATCACGCGGTACAGCTCCTCGAAACTGGTCTGGACCTCCGCCTGCACACGCGGACACAACGACAAACAGTGGTATTAAGGGAAACAATGCAAACCGCCTAACTCTTATATTTTACCACCTTGGATTGGCAGATGGAAGCAGGGACTGTTTATAGATAAATGGGCGGGTGAATGAACGCTGAAGGTTTGATATTTTGCACAATTTGTCAGCCTCTGTGTCCTATTTGTCTAAGAAACCCGTCTATAATCATTGCAGCTGGAGTTCAAGTCATTGCGTTGAGGTGATAATAACCACGTTAAGCTGTCAGAGACGACTGCAGAGGAAATTGTTTATAGAGGGAGCATGTTTGCGATCTCTCCTGAGAGCAAGGCATCAAAGTAACCTTCATATAGTGAGTCTGAAGAGATAAAACTGTGGATTTCAGAAAGGAGTGGTATTCATGGAGACGGAACAACAAATACTGAAGCATTCAGAGCGCAAAGCCCTCTGTGTTACCAGCAAACATGAGCTCTGCTGTGGAGGCTGAAAGGAGTGAACAAAGCAGTTATATGATACAGTTTATAGCTCATATAAGTAAGAAGGCTTTATAGAGGAGGAGACAAGGAGAGGAGAGTAAACAGGGGGAAGAGAGGAGACAAGAGAGAAGAGAGGAGAGGAGACAGGGAGAGGAAAGGAGAGGAAACGGAGAGAGGAGAGGAGAGGAGACAAGAAGAGGTAAGGAGAGTAAACAGGGAGAAGAGAGGAGAGGAAACGGGGAGAGGAGAGGAGACAAGGAGAGGTAAGGAGAGTAAACAGGGAGGAGACAAGGAGAGCTAAGGAGAGTAAACAGGGAGACGAGAGGAGACGAGATGAGAGGAGACAGGGAGAGGTAAGGAGAGCAAACAGGGAGAGGAGAGGAGACAAGGAGAGGTAAGGAGAGCAAACAGGGAGAGGAGAGGAGAGGAGACAAGGAGAGGTAAGGAGAGCAAACAAGGAGAGGAGAGGAGACAGGGAGAGGTAAGGAGAGCAAACAGGGAGAGGAGAGGAGACAGGGAGAGGTAAGGAGAGTAAACAG
>NW_022280042.1:1838911-1929751 GCF_004355925.1 Anarrhichthys ocellatus
AGGGAGAGGAGAGGAGACAAGGAGAGGTAAGGAGAGTAAACAGGGAGGAGAGTAAACAGGGAGAGGAGAGGAGACAGGGAGAGGAGAGGAGACAAGGAGAGGTAAGGAGAGTAAACAGGGAGAGGAGAGTAAACAGGGAGACGAGAGGAGAGGAGAGCAAACAAGGAGAGGGGCGGAGAGGTGATTAGGAGAGAAAAGAACAATAAACAAGGAAATGAGAGAAGAGGAAACTGAGGCGACTGTCGGACCGGTTTGCACCGCACTGTAAAAAAACACTCATGTGAACGCCACACACAGCTGCATAACATGTGTAAATATCAGATATGGAAACTCAAGGACTGGAGCACAGCCTGAAAAGAAGACGGACGAGCAGGGAGCGAGCCGTGGCCGAGAGAAAGACGGAGTGAGCGGAGGAGAAGCGGCGGTGCCATTACCAGCCCGCTAAGGCGGCTGAAACAAGGCGCTAGCGGGGCATTAGCATCCCTCATCGCGACAGCAAATCACTTCCGCGGAGTGAACCTATTAAAACCCGGGCCCCGAATTAAAATATCCAAAGCCTGTCAAATGGTCGTCTCCCCACCACAGAGGGCTCAGTGCTGTCGATGCCTCCAGAGAGGGGATGAAGACTGCTTGATATTGATTCACCCGCAGCGGAGGGTGTGTGTGTGTGTGTGTGTGTGTGTTTATATTAGACGAGCGCCGACACTATGGACCTTGGCGCAGGAGCCCTGGCTGCCCGGAGAGGCGCCCTAAGTGGGATTTGAGAGAGCCGATGCGTTGGCAGGGATGGAAGATCATTACTCCAGATTTGTCCCAAGGTCCCGTCACTCTCGGCTTCTGCTCCGCGAGAACTGCTGCGCTTTTTTTGCGTTGACGCCGTGGATCAGCACACACACACGCACACACACACTTCGGTGGTCGGAACATCTCAAACTGCTATTTTGGTGCATTTCATATTAAAAACTCGTATCAGAGGAGGTGCTTCTTCTTAAAATGAAACGTCCTATTAAATGGGGGTGTTTGTTGAGTGTCGTCTTTCTTCTGTGGTGTCAGGATGACGGAGCGGGACTTAGCGGTTTAAAAATGCATGCTAATGGCGGACTCGCTGTCGCAAAGTCTGGAGTCGTCTCTCTCACACACACGCGAGCTTCTTTGAAATTAATACATTCAAGCCACTTGGACCACAACCGGGACACTTGAAAATGTGACGCTCAAATGCAGAGACGTTTTCTTCATCTCCAGGAGAGCAGATGAGGTGGTTGGAGAGTGTGCTTTGTGTTTTTTTAGTTTACAGCCGTTTCCTCACCTGTCCCCTCCGGTCCAATTCTTCGTTCAGGTTCTTTGTCCTCCAGGGCAGGCGGGGACACCAATTCTCCACCTATCAAATAAAAAATAAAAAAAATGTAGTTTTCAGCATTTGCCAACCACAACACAGAAGTGTGTGCTTAAGAAAACGTACTCGCTCAAAGGCGTGCAGCGACACGTTTCAGTAGCTGTTGTTAAAGTGAGGCCTTGTTAGAGCCTATGGGGTGATATTAAAGTTTCTCTATTTAGCTGAGTGTACAGGTGGAACCAAGCAACACTTCATCTTCATGAGATCTGGTTGAGGGCTGTTATTTTTGATGCGTGTTGCAAACGTCTGGAGAGCAGCTGCTGAACTTGTGTTATGGCTTGAAGAGAACTACAAGAGTGTATCCATCCTGTGGGGTGAAGGCTGCATGTGAGGAGACATGCAGCGGTTGAATGCGTGTGGAAAATCGGTGCCTGGATTATTGCTGCAAACGGTGTACAATATCTATTGTGAGTATCACCGGCTGCTTCGGTCATGTCTTACTAGAAAACCTGATGATTCAACAAAAATACAAACCATATTGACACAGGACGGCATTCAGGGAAAGGAACAGTACAACCATGTGGAAAATGACCCGACAGAGACACGGCAAGACTACATAAGTCACTTTTCTCTCTCTCTCTCTCTCTCTCTCTCTCTCTCAGTCGCTGTATTGACTTGGCTACAGTCTCACTCCCTGTGTGTGTGTGTGTGTCTCTGATAAAACAGTGCTGCAGATTTCCAAATGTGATTCCCCTTTTGACCGTTTCCACGTCCAAAGCAGCGGTCGCAAATGCTTTGTAAATATTATCCATAGACCCCTGGAAGCAAACAAGGGGAAGCTATCACAAGACAAAAGGGAAGAGGAGAGGAGAGGAAACAGGGAGGAGAAAGGAGAGGAGAGAAAAAAAGGAAAGGAGAGGGGAGGGGACAAGGAGAGAAGAGTAAACAAGGTCAGGAGAGAAGAGTCAACAAGGAGAGGGGAGGAGACAAGAAGAGGAGAGAGGAGTAACAAGGAGAGGGGAGGAGACAAGGAGAGGAGAGAGGAGTAACAAGGAGAGGGGAGTAACAAGGAGAGGGGAGGAGACAAGGAGAGGAGAGAGGAGTAAACAAGGAGAGAGGAGTAAACAAGGAGAGGGGAGTAACAAGGAGAGGGAAGAGGAGTAAACAAGGAGAGGGGAGTAACAAGGAGAGGGGAGGAGACAAGGAGAGTAAACAAGAAGAGGGGAGGAGACAAGAAGAGGAGAGGAGAGAGAGTAAACATCAAGAGGAGAGGAGACAAGTAAAGGAGAGGAGAGTTAAGGAGACGAGAGTCTGAAAGGGTGGACGTTGACCCGTCTCGCTGTCATTACATGTGACGTAAAGTGTCTCTCTTCCTCAACGTCTGCTTCTCTGCCTCAGCATTTCCTTCCTGGTGTCTGACCACAGAGAGGAACAAGGAGAAGTGTGTGTGTGCACTTCTCCTCTCTGACCTCTGCATCGCGACGCGTTGCCCTCTCTTATTGCCCTCTCCGTGAGGTTAATGAGCTGGTGGACAGGTGCGAGTTATATGCCGCAAACGGTGAGCATTATCCGGAGCGAGGGTGCTCACAATAACTGCGGCGGACAGAGAGACCGATCGCAGCGGACCCTGCACGGAAATACAAATTTCAATGGCAACCGGGAGGTCACGTGGCTAAGGGCCGTTGGATGTTTTGAATCTCCTGTTTGTTTCCTGTAAAGTATCTCCATTCCGTAAACACCGGATGGACACGAACAGAGAAAGAAGAGGGTTTTTTTCCCCTAATGGGTTTTGCTGTTGTCCATCTAAATTCTATTTCCACACACACAGAGCAGGCCGGGCTCTCTGCGCGCTGTCTTTAGTTCACTGCAATGCTTTCAGCTCACATGCAATATTAATACCAGGCTACTGACTGAAGCTGAAGCCACGACTTGAAAATCGTACTTTTCATTTGAGAAAATAGCTCGCAATTCAGACGGGGATCCTCACTTGAATCGGCACGCAATGAGACGGACGGTTAAGATGGAAGCATCCAAATGAAACAGAATGGTCATCACGGCTGTGATCGACGGGGATCTTTGAATTGATGCATCGCAGTTGTGTCTGGTGAGAAGCAGAGACGTTTTCTAGATCTGAGAACATACGTATTTCTTGATTTGGCGGCGAACTGTCCCTCTAATTGGAATTAATGACAAATCATGCAAAATTAAAAGCCTTCAAAGTGTCCCTTGACGGAACACAAGCCTCTATATGTTAGCGCTCGTCAATAATACATGGCTCCTCCCCCGGCTGCTTTTTCCTGTTTGCCAGAGAAATGTGGAGACGACGACGGGGTGGCCAAGTCACTCCACGTCTCCCCTTGGAGGCTGAAAACCTCCTCTCCCTCCCTTCCCACTGAATCATCTCCCGCATCGTCCTCCTCAACGCACTCTAATTTGCTCTCATTAAAAAATGAAATCTCCTCTACCTCTCTGCGTATTTTTAGTGCTTTCTATGATTGTTCTCAGGTGACAGGGATGTAGTCAGGGCGCTCCGGCTCTGAACCGTCATTGTCTGTGCTAATCTGCTGCAGCGTTCCCACCTTCCTCTGCTCTTGTACTGAAACAGGAGCTGAGTTATTCAAAATGCTAGATGCAGATGTTCTATATCTTCTTCCTCTGTGCCGTAGAGCTCCATTGTTGTCCAAAAACTATTACTGAGCCACGCTGTTTACCAGGTTGACACGTCCCTTCATAACCCTGAACACACACACACACACACACACGTAGTTTATCTTGACTCAATCCCACACACACCATCCCGCTGCTGGAAATACCCACTGGTGCACCGAACGTGGATTAATCCGCAGCTGAAAATAGTCCCCAATAAATACGCAATTAACTCCCATTTGAGTAACATTTGCTAAAAACTACAGTACCCAGCTGATTCAGGGAATATAAGACTTTTTTTCCAAAATATAACTCTAAATCTTTGACACCATTTTTTTTAAAATTGACATCTGAGAGCCACAGACAGGGTAGGAAACTGAAACACTGATGGTTTTGGTCTTTTCGTGTTTTTAAGTTTAGCCAGAAATTTGTTTTTAAAATTGTTTCCCTTTGAATTTTATTTAAAACACGTCATGTTTGCCTGTTTTGAGTCAGCGCGTTAATTTGCATTTCTTTTGCGGTTCTTATGGAAATTCTGCTAAATTATGCATCACATTTGACTGGAATCCCGACTGGCGACTGCATCTTCTTATACCATTCCTCCCAATATGAAACTCTTCTGCAGACAAAACACCCTGAACAGTAGTTACACAGTATGGATGCTGTGATCAGTAAGATGTTAAAAAACACAGCCATTTGATGAGATTTACTTCAGTGATTTTTACACTTGCGACTTAAAACAACTCTATTGATTTCAAATCCACATTTACAGTGACCACACACACACACACACACACACACACACACACACACACACACACGGCTCACCTCGCTGAGGTAGATGAAGAAGGAGCAGGTGGACCCGTCCACGCCGTAGCTGCCGTAGCAGGAGTCCGTGCTCCACATCTCCTTCATCCACTGAGGAAGAGGAGGATGCGAGTTAATAGTAGTCAAATGTCCTTCATCAGCTGTTAAGTAACTCCACTCTGCCGTTCACATTGACAGCCAAACAACTGTCATTTGGGAGCTTTGTTTCCCCATTCTAATACTGGAGCACTTTGAATGGATGCAAAGAGAAAGTGAGGTTGGTGTTGCAGTTTACCAGCGGCTGTGGTGTGTGGGCAGGTTGTGTTGCTGGGAGAACACATTACGCACATTTAGGAAATCTACAGCGCCGGCTGCCTGTCTAGTTTTCCCTCTCCGGGTGGAAACAGTCCAGGCTTGTTTTTCGCGGCTCGGAGGTTGAGAGAGGCAGGACTGTGAGTGAAAGAGTCGCTGGCTTCAATCCCCGGAATCAAAACAGCAAAAAAAAAATCTGGGGCTTGAAAATAAGACCGAGACTGTGTGCCTCTCGGGGGAATACATGTGCAAGTCATCGAGTGGAACTGCTCCACGGCCAACAGGAAGAGAGAGAGGTTGTTCTGGGGGGGGGGGGGGATGTGTGGGAAAGAAATTGAGGTGAAAACAGCATTCTGGACGAATGAATCTCCCAGAATACATAATAGTAAGAAGCTAAAGAAAAGAGGGAGACTTTGAACTTCTGATTTCATCCCTAGCAGGCAGATTTTTTGCGGCACCGGGGATACGTGTGAAGTGAAGGGGCTTGTTGAGCCGCTGACTGATAGCTTTCCTGCATGGTTCATAGGCCCGGAGTGCATCACGCGTGCAGACTTACAGCAACCTAAGTGAGTGTAAACTCGAGTCTGCAGAGCCGCTCGCAGAGGGGAGACGTGGCAGATGGGCTTGGAATCAGACTCGCTTGGAATGGCGAAGACATGAAGATTGCACTGTATTTGCTTAAACGGCAACCTAAGAGCTCTCTAAAATAAGCAAATGGATTTGTCAGTTGTTATTAACTGTGTGCTGAGCGTAAAACTGCAGCGCAATAACAGTTAAATGAACAAAAACAAAGCAAGCTTGTGAACAGTATGTGTGTGTAGAGCAGGCTTTGGCATCGCCCGCCGCCCGGTCGGAAATACTGACAGTATCGGTGGAGGATTGGGACCGGCTGAGCAGATGGTGTGTATGATAGGGCCCTATCGGCTCCGGGGAGACCAGCACAAAAAAACAGACATCGGATTGAAATTGTGTTAATCGTGTGGATGCATGCACCCAGTTTAATATTTCCGTACACGGGCCATGGCGGTGAAATGAAATCATTGTTTATACTGTATTAGACACAGAGAGTGAGGTGGAGAGGCTGTGTGTGTATGTGTGTGTATGTGTGTGTGTGTGTGTGTGTGTGTGTGTGTGTGTGCGTGTGATTCACCGTGACTTTGCCCTCGCAGTGAGGGAAACCCTCCAAAGACGGCAGCTCACACTTCTCCTGGGCTCCGTTTAGAAGGTCTGAAAGGAAGAGGAGGAGGGAGAGAGAAAATCAATAAGGTCATCTCCAAACTTCCACCTGTTGTCTCCAGCGTCATCACAGCTCGCTGGCTTTCTTTAGAATACAAAGGAACCTCCAGTAGCTTGTACACAAGCGGCGAAAAACTGGCCCCTGGACCACAGATATTGAGTCATTGGGTCAAATTCACGGAAGTCGGGTTTCTCTTTCCTTCTTCATCTCTTAAGATTCGTAGGTGACATTCACGATCCCCAGAGGATGAATCGCATGACTTCGGTGGCCCCTGACCTTTCGTGTGGCGCCATCATCTGGTCAAAATCTTCCCTTCAACTGTGGTTGAACCAAATACCTGCGAAACTAATCACTCTATCAGCCACGGCTTTGCTTTGTGTTTAGCGCTAATTAGAGAAATGGTGGCATGCTAACGCGCTGTCGTCACTGCGAGCAACAGCCTGTGGTCTGATCTCAGCGCTGCAGACATGTTGCATCTCTGAATGACAGCCGGAGACCGCCCATTACTCTGCGGTCGGGTACGACTGTCAGCCAGCGGGATCACCTTTGACCTGGCAATGTGAACTCAGCAGGAGCAGAAACCACAAAGAGCTCAGAGCCCCACGATGATGCAAACACGGGCAGCTTTTAAGAAATGATTTTTCCCTGACCCGTTTGCTTTCTGCAATAAACAAATATAACGCAAGTGCAGTGGGGGAGGGGGTTTGCTCTGATGTCTTTCCTGAATTGCCTTCAATATCCCAGGAAGCCAATATCCGCGCCAGGATTAACATTCGCGGGCTATATAATCACCTTTTTTGATATCCCCATTCAGAGACGTTAACGTCCTCGCCGCTGACCTTTGCAAGGCGGAACATAAATAATGCATGACTGCAGGCTGTGCGGCGAATAGATAAAAGCTCAGCAGCAAACACCAGACCGATGTAATGAGCTTGTGGGTGGCGTTGCAGGAGGGTTTGTGTGTGAAGCTAATCAGCACTGGGTCAAGACTCTGTCTGGAGGGGGGGCGGGGCAGGGCAGAGGCTCCTGCATCATGTTCATCGTTGATTCAGTTCATTTACACCGACGAAGCTGCTGCAGCAAACTAACTACTGGTTAGCTTTTTTTTTCTCCCTCCTCTCTCCATCGCCTAGATTAGATGCAAGAAACATACTTCACCGACGCTCTCTGGGAGAGAATGACAAGATGAAAAGAGAGGTGACGGCATGCCACAGAGTGCTACGACAAAAAACTAAAAAGATCAGTGGGTTAGATGGAAAGCCACAGACACAAGTTCACATCCGCTGCGTTTTGCAACCTGCTAAAGACGTGTGTGTGTGTGTGTGTGTGTGTGTGTGTGTGTGTTTCCTCTGTTGTCGGTAAACAACAGGGCGGCGCAGACTGAGAGCTGTTAACAGGATCAATTTACACGCAACCGGATATCTTCAGCTTTTAACTGTCGGATGTGGCTACATAGCAACGTGGCATCGTCGACATAATGCAGGCATACGTAAGTCAGCACCACTGTCACCACTGAATATAGATCAGCAGTTCCTCAAATGGCCACTGGAGGCCGGCGTCAAAAGTGAGCCAGTCCCCCATAGACCCCCATGTTAGCATGTCCAACTTTACAGCAGAAATACACATGTTTACAGCCTGGTACAAATATACAGTTTTGGTCTCTGTAGCTGATATCCAACAACTTTAAAACCTACGTCCATACTTTACACAATCTATGATTTTAACCCCCCACCCCCCTCGGGTGGATCAGTAATCCCCTAGATAAGTCCTAATGAGCTCTTTGGACCCCGTTCCAGACAATCATTGGCTCAAACACTGTTACATATGCGTGTATTATGGCAGAAAAGTCCCACTAGTTCGATTTTTTTTTTAATCACACGAGCAGATGACGAGTACATCGGACGCCAACACTGTTTGGCTTCCGTTACCGTCCACACTAAAGGGAAATGAATTAGCCTCAGTCCTGGGTGGGCCTGTAATAGCCCAGCTGATAACAACCACTTTGAAATGAGCAACAAAGAGCATTTCTAAGCAGCAGACCCAACACTCCTGCGGATGAATGTGACTTTTAATCCCATGTGGTTCAAGGAGGAAAAGAGGTGGGAGGCTGGTCTGCCAGTCACAAGATGAACTCCCACAGCACACAATAAAAGCTTCTTATTGTTTCCTGGGGGCCGCAGGAGCCCAACAACAAACGGGAGGATTAAAAACAGCTTCTTTCCAAAGAGCAGCGTTTCTGTCAGCCCAAAACCTCCAACAGAGTGATACCTCCTCTCTGTCAGTTTCAGTACTTTCATATTATGTGATTGTGAATGTGAAAAACAGGATTTGTTGTTTGGCGAAGTGGCCGCTTTGTGCAGCGGCCAAAGTGAGTTTACTCTCATCTCATCCTTCAGACGCCCAGTCACCGTCATCCAGTCGGGCACCAAATAGAGGGCGTACGGCATTTATAAAAGTGATTTTAAATGCACTGTATGGAGAACCGGAGGCAGAAAAACACATGCGATCACTCAAAGAGCCTCTCACAGCACTCAGGTCAGCGTTAGCCAGCTGCTAGCACACAGCGTTGGCCATCTGAGTGCCCTTAAACATAGTATCCTCTCCGAACAACACAGGATATTACACACACAAGGTTATTTTCCCCCTCTCCCTCGTGTGTGTGTGTGTCCAAGTCCATGAGGTAATGTGAAATTTGACAACTCCAAAATTGGATTGAGGACATCTGGTTTGTGTTTTTCTTTCTGTTGTGCACTTCTCTCTCTCTCTTTACCCCCCTCCCCTTCCCTCTCTCTCGCTCTCATTGATTTCATTCTCAGACACAAACAAAACCACACAAAATCCTCCCAGACGCCAAATAAGTGTTCGAGTGACTAAATCTATTGCCGCACAAGAGAGGTGTCGTGACATGTTTCATGACAATTACGTGAGGGTTCCTAGCGAAGACACCTTGGCGACGAACAAAAGTGTCGCCATGGTGATTCTGCGGAGCGGAAAGCTTGAAAAATACAATGTATAGGGGGGAAGAAGAAAGAAACGGGGTGAAAAGTGCAGCTTTTATCATCTCCATGTCCTCTGATCCACTAGCTCAGAGACACTCATTTTAGATGCACTTTGCGAGACGAAGCAGAGGTGTCAGTGTGTGTGTGTGTGTGTGTGTGTGTGTGTGTGTGTGTGTGTGTGTGTGTGTGTGTGTGAGTGAATCTCTGCAGCGCCTCATCAATTAGACAGTAGGCAGGCTGGATGACGGACGCCGTCCTCTCAGCTACGGAGCGTAAACAGCTGTGCAGGTGGGAGAGCAAGGCGGGCCTGTATCGCAGAGCGAGCTCTGCTTAGTTCCACGCTCTGAGTGTCGGCGCCTCGCCGAGTCCAACGCTTCCCGTTTACAGTGTAACCATGGACGTACAGAAGCCCAGCACTGCGTTACTTTGACAGTGAAGAACACTTAAAAACAGGATTATTCTCAGGCTAGCTCTGCAGTTTTAAGGAGCGGTCTTTTACCAAGGATTTCTAAAGCCTCGCAGTTCGACAACATCGACTAAAACCCCCCAACCCCGAAGCAGGTTAGCCGAGTTCCACCTGGTTCCAAAGATAGCTGGTACTTCTCACTTTGTCATACAGGCGCAGAGTGATTTTTTTCCCATGCTCTTAAAAAAACAACATTCTGAATAACTTCCTTGCCGCGTTTAACGCTTCCCACGAGTAGAGTAGAGGGGAGGAAGGTGAAAATAGCTCAGGAAGAGGAGAGGAAATTGTACGTCATCATATGAGATAAAAAAAATGCAACAATCGTCACACAATACATGGGACTGTTCCAGCCAAACTGTTTCTCTCTTACTACAAGAGTCTATGTGGCGAGAGTTTCGCGTGCGCACCAGGCGACAACCTCCAAACCGCTCGGCTGGGCCCAAGGCTCGCAGTGTGACAGGGGGACGTGTTTGGAGCTGGTTAAAACACATGTCTCGCACTGTCAAAAATCCAAATGTCCCCCACACTCCAGCCCACTTTGAGTTTCCTCTTTCTCTGCCGCAAAGAGTGCAGCGTCCGAGCTGTAATCAATCCCTCTTTTGTGCTCGGGCGATCTGATCGGCCCACTGTTCTCTCTGAAATCATCCAAGAGAGGACACGAGGGAGCCAGAAAACCCTCGATCCGCTTCCCCGTCATTGCAGAGCTATGACTAATGTTCCACTGTGGATCTGGCTGGAAATCTGCAGGTTTGGGGGATGTGCCGGGCCGTGTTATTGTTGTCGCCACGAGGGGGGGGGGGTGGACATTAACTGAAACGGAGAACTGTCAACTCTCGCCTCTGAACCAAAAAGCAACGTGAGGGGTTCCATAGAAAATGTTTTGCTTCCTATGAAAGGTTCGAATTGCCGGATGATTTGCATTTTCCTGTAAACAGTGGTGTTAGCAAATGCTCGGCGTGCTTTTAGCTCGAACTCGCGGGCGCCGCAGTGGTGTGTAGTCATCTAGAGAGGCAGCTCGAGAGCCACGGAGTTGCATAATGCAGGAGCCCCCCCCAAAAAAAAAAGATCCCACTGTCAGTTTTTAGCTCTGCGTAACGTGTGAATGCGTTCGTCTTTGCATTCTACTCTCGGTTCAAGTGTGCCTGCTCCATCCTTGTATGTGGAACCTCTTGCCTGAAGAGAAATCAGCCAAACTAATAGAAGATGCAAGTGCGAGAGTGTGCGTGTGGATTGAAAAAGAAAAGAAGAAACATGGGGGGGGGGGGGGGGGTGAATTGCCAAAGGAAGCGGATGATGTTCCTACAGGGCTGTGGCTTTAACCGGCACAACAAGAATACTGGCACACAGAGGGGAGAGGAGACAGCGGAGGAAAGAGGGTGTGGAGGGAGGATGGAGTGCAGCAGAGCCGTGCAGTATGCAGAGAGCAAGGAGAGGGTGAATAACGACAGAGAGCCCGGGGGAAAGTACGGAATATATTTCTTTTGCTTTTGCAAACACTGTGGATTCATGTGCTGTGTAGCTCTAACGTTAAAAAAAAAAAATTATTCCACGTCTGAAACAGCCCCCCCCCGAAATTATGTCTCTCAAATTCCAGTCTGCAAAACGGTCACCGAATTAAACTAAGTAGGGAAAGGAAAACAAAAAGGCAGAGTCTGTGAGAAAGCGGGGTGCACGTGTCCCAGCCAATGGTGCGTTAGACCCAGATGTTCCTCCCATCCCACCCATGCCTGGAGTGTGAGTGTGTTTTTCTGGATTGGCCTTCAGATTCGAGCTGATTTACAGATGAGCGAGAAGCTTTCATTTAAAATTGTTGCTCTGCTGCAGCTGGATCTCGCTCTTTGTTTCAGCGATGAAAAACACTGCAGCGTCAACACTGATATTCTAGTCCAATGATCACCGAAACAGGCCCCTTCTGAAATCACTCCCCTTTTAAAAATAAAAAAAGTGCCTCCATCCATGCCCTTTATTCCTTATAAAAATAATAAAGGGCATGGATGGAGGCACTTTTTTTATTTGAAACGTGCTCTTCCACCAGGAGCTTCTTGGAACAATGACTATGTTGGTGTGTGTACCTTAAAGGTAGCTAAGGGCGCTGTGTGATTAATTCATTTCCTTTTTTTTCATTATTATATTTTAGTCTCACCACGCAAAAAAAGATTTGCAAACATTAAATGGAAGAAATAAGCAATTCAATTCAAAATAACTGCATCAAACACAGAAAAAGAGTGGAACTCAGTCAAAGAAATGAAACCGTTAAAGTGAGAGTGATCGAGCGCCGCACCTTCCTCCCTTATCACCGAAACACCTTGAGTCCAAGCGAATGGCTCATTGTCCCAGTATGTAATCTCACTGGTATTTCTGGTATGAACTGTGTGAAGGAGGAGCAGAGAGCCTGACATGTCTACGGAGCCACACTCAAAATATGTGGTGTAAATCAAAGCTCTCGTGCCAACATTTTATTGGGAATGTTTTCTACATTTCACTTCCAGGAGCAGTGCGATTTCAAGCATGTGGAAGATAAACGCGCAATCACAAGCTCGCTGGCGTCGCTCCAACGAGCCCTGTCAACGGCTCCTCGGGAAGGAAAAAGAAAATGTAATGAAAGCAAAAGCTTTCTGCAGCTTCTTTGCGGTTTGCTTACAACGCTGCATCAGTGACTACATGTTAGTTTGTGTTCTTAGTGGCGGAGTCCGCCGTTCTCTTCAGGCACACAAGGGATTTACAGGAAAAGTTGCATGCAAGTGCAATTTTTATTGAATAGATAACAGCCTCACCGTTTACTCTCTTTATACTCTATCAAGTCACCTCCACGGCAAACGTAGCATTTCCAGCTGCTGCAGCTTTGAATTAAAAGCACTTCATTTATGAAACTCGGTGGCTTTTATTGTGAAGCAGCCACAGGAAAGGCGTTGTATTCGTCCCTGATGATATGCAATACAAATTAAAAATGGATATGAGCAATCTCTACTTCACTTTTTCCTTCAGCAACTTTGTCGTTTTTTTTGCTTTAACTTGCAGTACAGAAAATACAATCGAGTAGAAATCAGCTGGCTGCAAAACAAATTATTTGTGCTGCGGAATTTGTGCTGCAGGGTGATGAGCGTTGGTATTCGCGGGGTGTTTGAAAGCGCGTGGGATCGGACAGCATATCTCAGCATCTTATTTTCACCGAGTGGGTTGTGTGTGTACTTTATTAGTATCGATCCGCGCGCTGAGGAAGTAAACAGGCCTTCAGGAGCGCAACGGAGATCACGGACCCTGCTCTAAATCTAACCCTCGAGATGTAACGGTAACTTAATGCGACTGCTGATGAGTTCTATCGTTCAGGTTCTTGCAGGAAAAAAATCCTTGTGCGAATGTTTAGACTGAAAATCAAGTGCAAGGATGCGAGCAATCCCCGGGCCAGAAACCCAGTCCTTGTCCCCATCCTTTTGTTGACATTGAGACCTCGGGTCTCATCTTTCACTGCGAGCCGATCGATAGCTGAGAGAGACAAAGCGGCGAGGACGCTCTGAGCTGTGAAAGCACAGGTCTCTGTTCACTGAAGGAGCCAAGCGTCGCTACAAATCTGCCAAATGTCAGCGGCGGCGGTGGCGGAGCTGACAACTTTAAACACAAGGAGGTGGAGGAATGGATCGGAGAGGGAAAAAAAATGGAGAAGGAGGGGGCTGCAAATCACCACCTGACCGTTCGTTACAGCCACTCTACGCCTGAGTGTTTGTGTGTGTGTGTGGGAGGAAATTACATTTCCCACATGGATGAAACACCGCTGGGGGAGATTTGACTAGCCCCCCATCAGCGAGACGCGGCGTTGCGGGCTGTTTGTTGGAACGAGTCCCATCTGCCTCCCGCTGAGCAGCAGCCGAGGCCAGATCGACTTGTTTTGATCTCGTGAGGGGGGGGGGGCTTCTGTGCCTAAACGCGGCAGCGCCACAAGGCCGGAGCTATTCCTGAGTGGAGCGTGCATTGCAGCGCACTAAAAAAAACCAACCTCTTTGCAGTTTTTACAGCACACACACACACACAAAAGAGCGCAACTGTAAAACAATGGGAGCGGGTCACATTTTTGTGAGATGACCAATAGCGAGAAAGAAGCCGTGTTCTGCAGCGTGTACACAGCTGTGAGATCACAAGAGAGTTGGACTTACAGCAGCTGCTACGTTGATCACATGTCAACATGAGGCTGAAGCTTTGTTGTGGAATTCCTTTAAAAAGGGAGTCGATTGAAATACAAGTTAAAGAGGTTTTTCCCACCCGTCAGGTGCCAGGTTGTTGGTGTTCGCTCTAGTAAGCTTTAAGTGCCTTACCACAGCCCTGTTTTTAGGAAAAAGATTACAATTTGTGCATAAATAAAAGATTGGCAACCATTTTAGGAGGTGGAAATGTGCAAAAATTCGCATTTTCTGGGAATTTAGTGACAAAAGCCTGATTAAAACTGTGAACACTGAAGAGACCCAGCTGAGTTCTCGGTCAAGAAAATGTAGTCGAGGCAGCAGCGGCGCAGTCCCAGGGCTGCTGCTCAGCTCCATCTTGATAGAGGCCTCTCTGAAAGCCAGGCGTGTTCCCCTCACTGTCCCGATTCTTATCTCGGTAATTGCCTTCCAGTCGGGGAGGAGCACTAGAGGAGTCAGCAGCAGCGCTGCCACCCACCTCAAGACAGGAGACACGCTCCGACGGAGACTCCGGAGTGTTGCGGCTTCGTCAGCTCGACCCGCGTTCGGGATCCAAATGACGTCTCTCGAGGATACAGCTGGAAGCGTTGAGCAGTTTTACTGACACAGGTCCAGGTATCGTCGCTCCACGACGTGGGAGCTCACACTAACGCTGCCCCGACAATGGTGGATGAGACTAGTGCCTCATCTCTAGAGTCCACAACGACCGGATCGAGACCAGACAGAGACACAAGTGTACACACAGCCCGAGGAGATGCTGTGTGTGCAGGAGGCTAGGCTGCCCAAATCACAGCATTTTGTACAACTAGAGTCTATGAGATTTTTCTCTTGTTTCATTTTTACGTATTATTATAAAACCTTATTTTACAGTATTTATTTTCATTGTGGATTAATGTTTGATTGTCTTGATTAATCATTAAATTATTTATATAAAATGTATTAATATAGTAGGGCTGTGAATGATGCTCATGTCCATAAATAGGACGACTAATTGCCATTCAACTCTTAAAAGAGTAAGAAGTGACACAACAGCGTCGAGGTGTGCAGTGCAGCAGCTGTTAGGGATCAGATCCATTCAAATGTGACTCTGTACAACCAAATCAGCCTTATCTAACTCTGCGTACCGCCTCAGAGCACAGATCCCACATTCCTACGGCTTAATGCTGCGCAAACAACCGAGAGCAGGTCCCCGGGTCCCAGACAAACCAACACTTCGCTCCCTCAACTGGGCTGAATTCATCATCTGAAAGCTGGCAGGAAAATCAATGAAAACTAATAAAAGGGTCATGCAGCGTGAACGGGAGGCCTTATTTGAATTATGTCCAAGGATGCGGTCTGGTCCCATAAAGTGCCTGGTGTGCAGTGTGCAATGCTGGCAGGGCTTAGCTGGTTGCGTGCCTCGGGGGGGGGGGGGGGTGTTATTCACGATGGGAATCTTTTAAATGAAACGGGGTGGGGGGGTCACAAAAAACAGTCCCAATCAGCGTATCCTCATTGCTTTAATTAGCCTCGGCTACTATATTTATTCACACCCTGAATAACAGGGTTTCTCTGAAGAAAGAAACCGTATAAAACATACACATCAGACAAAAACAAAGATGACGCAATACGTACCCGCCACGTTTACTTTTTCCGTGTTGGAGGCGCTGGGTGTGGCGGTGGCGATGCCGTTGGTCAGGTTGCCCCCCGTGCCATTGTAGATGTTCTCCACCTTGGACTCCAGCTTGCCCAGCCTCAGCATGATGTTGTCCAGCAGCACGGCGAGGGTCTTCTTCAAGTCTGCGGATGGGAATCAGATTATGTAATGCTAGCGTTAGCCGCTACTGCTCCTTCCAATTGGCCCCTGGCTGCTCACAGTCAAAGGTCTATCTGTATCTGATTAAATGAGCAATCACGCTCCACCTCAGGATGAAGAAAGAGCAGTTCTTTCACTATGACCACAGTGCATGTAATTTAAGCTACAGTGTGGACTTTTCATCCCCAGACGAAGTCTTTCGACTGGATGCAGTCAGCTTGAGGCTCATTTAAATGTAAAACTGGAGCCGTGTATTTTGGGTCTGTGCATTTCTGTGGGCATCTTTTTTTTTTTTCCGTGAGCATTTATCTGCAGAGGACACGGATCATTTCAGAAGGGAAGCTGACCAGTAAAAAGCGCATAGAGCATACATTCAAAATGTTGCTGCTTTAAGCTGTTTTGAGCTGCTGCCATGAACGTCGGCCTCACAGTCCACCGTAACGTCAACGCATTTGGCTCGTACGTGTGTGCAGAAGCGATTCCGGGGTGCGTCAAGCGTGCCTTTCATCAGATGATGAGGATAATTGCAGCTTGTCCATCACATACGAGCGTCACTTTTTCTCTCTCGCCGCAATGCATTCGACGCGCCAGTTTTCATCACGTCAGAGAGATTGCCGAGGGCGAAGCGGCGACCTGGCAGACCGTTTTGTCTGATTTGGACGAGGTGGGCGCCGGGAGGAGGAGGACGGCGCAGTGTGCTCTATCCAGAGTGGATAGAGCGTAAAAGAAAGAATAGACATTGTGTAAAAACATCTGCGGAGGAAACTAAATGATTACAAGTGACGCTTCGAGTCTCCGACCTTCATCGGCCGGCGTGTTGGAGAAGCATCCGCGGCGCTGTGAGTGATGCTTTGACTAGTCCTCCTGTGCACCGATGCTGCTGCCAGGTTACCAGATGAGCAGCAGCACTCCGAGGGACACATCTCTGCCCGTCTCAAATACGTCTTAGTTCTCAGGAGGTGACGCGGCAGCGAAACAAATCCTGGAGCGGTGAACACACTTTGCTTTTCATAATAGTGTCACAGGAGATAATAATCTGGATGCACGATGACCTGGGATTTTTCATTAGGCCCATGAGCATTATAGAGAAGTGATTACACGGGAGCATAAGCCCGAAGGCATTCATCAGCGATTCCTATTGTTCCTTGTCATCCGCTTCAGCTCCGGCCTGTCAGAGGGGCAGGGGGGCTCCATATCGTACCGATGTAACAGCACACAATGACCTCCCACCCTCGGGAGGACGGAGAGGATTAGACCAGCAATCTGAGCTTGCACGCCGCAACCCGGTCCTCCCGAGTCCCGACTCTCTGGCCCTGAGGAGCAGGTCCGAGGCAGGGGGGACCGCGGGTGCCACAAAGGGGATTTCGCAACAGCTGCCGAGCGGTGCGGTAACGAGGTGCGGCGTAGGCAAGGTGGCTCGTCACAGGTAGAGAGACGTGTGCAAACGTTGCACTGATGGGTCCACTACTCTCTTAGACTATAGGCCTATAGCAAGATTTCTCCTTCCTCAGAAAGAATCAATCTGCAATGAAACAATTGTATTATAGTAAGTATTTTAAACTAAATGTTTAATATAAAACAGCATTTTAGCTGAAATTTAGACGGGGGAAAAAAATCATATTTTCAACAATAATTCTAAGACATTAAACAAGTTCTATAACCTATTTTAGATGTAGGATCGGCTGCATGCTGTGTGTAAACAGGCAGACTGCCAGCTTTAAGCTTTTCAACAGGTCTCCCAATCAGCCAAGGACGGAGGGTACGCACCATAAAGCCCCTCGAGGAAAACGCGTGATACCGGGCCGTATGAATAAAACTGACTTGACTTGACAAATGGGCTTTTGGGAGACGCAACATTCAATTTGAATGCGTTCGTTTTTGTTTTTATGGGCCATTTGATGGAAGGAGGAAGCTCTGTTCCCACAGATCTCATCAGGGGCGAATCATCGACCAAAACGAGTGAGCACGGGATGCACCGAGGATCCTGCTGCCTCCCCATCTAATGACATCATCTAATTATTTACATGATTGATGAGGATGTTGTAATCAGGCAGAGTTTCTCTTCTGGTCCGGGGAATTATAGCTGCACAAAATATGTTTGGTTTCCATCCTTCAGAGTGGGTGTGCATGTACAGAGCTTTTAAATAAGCTCAGCAAGTGTTGCGCTGGTTTCTTTGAGAACTCATTCTAACCTCCTGGAGCTTTACTGTATCCTGTTGTTTCTCGGGGCATTAGAGGACAATCAATTCCAATCTCAGGTTCCTAATGAAGCCTCCCATCGAGCCATACAGGTCTATTAACGGCATGAATAACTTATTGACGGGTCTCCTGGACCTGTGCTATTACAGCGGCGTGCGGCTGCAATTGGCGTTAAATCTCCCCGGGCCGGTTTTCTTGAACGGAAGGCGATGCTGCGCCTGCTCGGTAGGAAGACAAATGGAACCACTCGCCGCAATTTAAAGAAGATGTAAAAAGAGATGGGGGAAGCAAGGCGGCCCCCCATCTTATCTCTGGTAAAGCCACTCACCGTAAGCCGTCATGGTGCCCACATAGGGCCCGTCCATGACACTCTGGTTCTCCTCGGCCAGCGCCTTGATGTAGCGCTTGCTCAGGTCCAGGATCTGCTGCCTCAGCACGCCGCTGTTCTCGTGGCTGGCCCGCTGCTGGATGGTGAAGTGCAGCAGCATCATGCCCCAGATGAACCCGAAGCTGACCAGGAAGAAGCCCAGCTTCTGGGAGGACAGCTTCCACAGGAAGGGCGTGGCCATGCTGACCGGACGAGGGGGCCGCAGTGGCTCTGATTTGACCGGGGGGTTACAGAGGTGAGGGAGAGGGGGGGGGGGGGCTCAGGAGGGCAGGCGGGGCATGGCTGTGTCAGTCGGTGTGGCGGCGGGCGGTTTTTGGGGGGCTGCTTGTTTGCCTCACCGGCAAGATTTCCTTCTCTGGCCCATCCTCAGCGCTCAGTAGCATCTCCCTGGACTCAGGCCTGTTGCATCCTGCAGCAGACAGACAGGAAAGAGAGGTGAGAGGCGATCATGATAACGAGGGAGTTCCCTCTCCCAACCCAAGCCCACATCAGGATGAAGTATTCAGTAAGTCATAATAAAGAGCTCAAATTCACTTCATCGTATGGGGCCCTGACGTATCGAAGAGATCGAGAGAACTTCTCCTCAAGCTTGTTTTATCAATAGCATATATACATTTTTGGAAAACAAAGCATATACGGGGCCCGACATCCATCCAAAGTCTTCTCTTTCACAAGGAGAAATAAGTGTAAATAGCACGTTGGGGTAGGTTGTGTCTGACGTGAAAGCAATACAGACTTTAAGCAAGAAAAAAACCAGGTCTTTGAGGTCTTCAAAAGTAATTTAAAGTTGAATGCGTCTCCTGAAAGAGAGGCAACGCAGAGCGGCGGCGTCTCCCTCAGACAGCGTGATCTCTGTGATGGATGGCGCTGTGAGGGATTACTGCAAGAGGGTCAAAATATAAACATTTGGATAGCCAGCGATTTATCTTCCGCACAGGCAAAGCGAGAGCACGGACAGATTTTTAAGCACATGCCTTTTCTGTCTTTCTGTTTCATTAAATTTTTTTATTGCCAAATGCTCAACAGGCTTTTCTGCCTGACGAATGAAGGAAGCTGCTGCTGCTCTTGTGGTTGAGCGTGTATATTGAAATGTAAAAAAAGGTCGAGGTGTTATTTATTTATTCTCACGAAAAAGGAAAAATGTGGAGGAGGCAGAAGGTCAGGGACAAGGATAATGAATCAGACTAAATTCCAAATAAAAGTAGGACGACAAACAATTATCTTCATTATTGATTAATCTGTCAATCATTTAGTCCACAAAATCGGCTATCAGAACTTCTTTAAGTTCAAGGTAATGTTGCCAAATGACTTGTTTTGTCCAACAAAACTCAAAGATTATTCAATCATGTAAAAAGAAAAGAGAAAAGCAGCGAATCCTCACGGTTTAGGAGCTGGCACCGGAGGATTTTAAGAAGCATTCAAGACGGATTTAAAAGATGCATTTTTACACAGAAACATTAACATTAAGATGGCACGTAAAAACACTGGAAGACGTCCCAATCAGTCAATAAAAACCCACAATCGTACATGACATGTATCCTATATCTTACATATCTGAGCCCGTTTGTATTTACACCATCTCGAGCCCCTGCATCCTCTCAACCATTTACCGGGTGACATCAGTCGAGTCCCTGAGGGTTCAGGGCTTAAGGCCTCAGGGGGGACATCGAGTCGGGACTTAGTCACGACTCATTGGGGAACCACGCTGACCTTCTCCGAACGTGGGCCTTGCTCCGGCGCAAAGGTGGATGCAGCGAGCATGAACTGGAAAGTGTTAACTGAAAGTGTGCGACGTTTTTTCAAAAACACAAACCACATTTCCTTTTGCTGCAGCTTTTCACTGTTCTTCTGCATTTTCCACCGTCTCAATCACACAATCTAAAAACCCTTTAAGGCTGCTACTAACACTGCATGCACGTTTGTTTTACACATTTGTAGCAACGGCAAAACCACATTTCATTTATTTTTGCCTTTAATGCCGTAAATACACACGTGTAGCATTTTATCAAGGCGTACTTAGCGTGATCCAATCAGAGCAAACACAAAAATAGACAATATTCCTAAAAAGCTGTGCATATAAAACCAAAAATCCCTTCTCCTGTGTGCCAGCAGCTGCAGAGATCTGAGAGAATAAAGCCCACCCTGCAAATTCATGTAAACATTAAACTGCAATATGAGATTTCACGCTCGCTGTCTTTACTGCTGATTGAACACAACCGCGCCAATAATAACACATTTGGCCCAAACCAATCAGACGGTTGCCCGTAATGCAAAACGAGTCCGCCCTGCAGCGCTTCACGAAGCTGTTAAACAGTTCAACAAGTCTTTACCGACGACCTCAAGGCATAAAATAAATAATCTTTTCAGCCCGCAATCAAGCCAAGAAGACGCTAGATGTTCTCTCATCTGCATTCCACCACTGTAGCAGTAAATGAGGCTAAGTGTGGGGAGGGGATTTCTGCAGCCTTGCTTTCAAAGCGGCTCTAACCGGGTCAGGACCGGAGCCGCGTCCGTGGATGCAAAAAATAATAATACACTGAACATTGATATTTTTCTTGAATCTGGTGTTGAGAGTGACGCACGGCAATAACGGATTGTATCGGCACCTTTCCAAGAAAACCACGAAGAGCAGCCACACAAAAGGGGCTCTTTTCACCTTCCACCCATCAGCTTCATAAATAGGTCAGAGACAGCTGCGACCAGGCCTGGAGTCTCACTGAGGGTTATGACACAACCATAATTGGTCGGCCGTTGAAGACAAAAGGCTCGTGTTGTGCCTCCTGTGCAGACAGAGACCTTTTTATTGTGACAAAACAGGGACGTCCACAAGGAGAAAGAATGCAGATTCACGTCTCTTTTTATTTATTTATTTTTAATACATTTAACTCGCTCTAGTTCGCTTTGTGATGCGTGCAAAACGAGGGTTTTGGTGTGGAGGAACTGGGGTGGTGTGGGTGGGGGGGTGGGGGGGGGGATCTCTGAGGCGCGATGTGAATTCATGAGACGAGCCCCTTGGCAGCGGCGCTGTGCAATCTGCAGTGCTGATAACGTCGGATGTCTCTCATTGCTCGGGACTCCATTGGTGGAAAGAAGCTCACTACTTGGGCACTGACAAGCGTGTGTGTGTGTGTGTGGGGCGGGGGACCCTGTGTGTTGTGAGCGTGTACACGAAGCACTTCTCCTAGCGTCGGAGACTTGCATAGCTTCTAACCCAACCCTAACCCTAACCCTTTAGAGTAAAAGATGATATCTCATCGTTGTCAATATAATCATTTTAGGCTTTTAATATCTCTCCAGCCGAGGTCCTATAATCATGCAGCCTTTGCCCTTGTTCCGTCGGTCATATGCTGAATTGTTAAGACCGGGGCCACATGGCCCGAGCGAGGTAAAGACTCAGTCCATTTTCCTTTGCATAGGATAGGAAAGCTGAAAATAACTCCCTTAAAAGTGCAGTTTAGGGGGTAATTTTAGAAAGGTGAGGCAGGCGGAGGGAGGTCCGGATTAATTCCGGTGCATTACTCCGGTTCTAAAATAGAGAGAGCGTTCCACCGGACTGAAATAACGTACACTAAGAGCCCGTTGCATAACCACGGAAATATGCTCTAGATGTAGCTTCAATTATGGATCGGCTTTGGAGAAAGAATCCGTTATAGAGTACAAATAGGCTTTGGTGGAGCTCGGCGTCTCAGGTGGCGACAGCCAGCAGCCCGTCTTTTACTATCGAGTTCCTTATCGATTGATCCACAGGTGGTATTGTAGATCAAGCTGCTGGTCGAGCAGCAGATTATGACCGACGCTCTTCACAAAGTTCCCCCGCTGCCATGGAGACCGGTGTGACTCTGCATCTTAATGGGCTTCTTCACACAAGCCCCGCCTCTTAATTATTCATCAGGTGCCCTCCAGAGGAATGGGGGGGGGCACCTTTTGCAGCTCCGCCACCTTACAGGTGCGAGTCCAGCTCGTAGCCAGATATGTGAGATGGCCCCCCCCCCCCTGCAGCTAAATTCTGGGAGTTTATCTAAAATGCGAGAGGCACACGGATCGATGTTAATGTGGTCTTTATTGAGTCATTGATGGGCTCAGACGCTCCTCCGAGGGGGACCAATTTCGAGGTTTTTGGCATAGAAATCGTCACATATGCACAAGGCGAGAAAAAGCTTTAGCCGTTAGCTTTAGCTTTAGTATACAGCGAGGAGAGGGACAGACTTCCTGTGCGTCAGGTTGTCAGATCAAGGAGGAAGGTGATGCACAACAGCGATCAAGTGACGCGCCACCACGGGAAGTAAAACCGAGCACATATTCATTTAACATAAACACATGCTGGTGGGTCACCTGACAACAAGCGGTCCTGTGTTGCGCTTTCAAATTAAAGGTTGTCACGTCTATTTCTCTCTGTCTCTTCCTCTTCTTTTCTATTCACCTCAGCCTGTCTGTCTGGAGTGCTACAAGGAACAAAGACATCTATGGACAGGACTGTAATAAAACACAGAATCCTATACGCAAAACTGTCCCGTCAGTTGGTTTAACAGTCATGTTTACTCCTCTTGGTGTCGTTTGCAGCGTGAACAGGAACCGGACCTGAACTTGACCGCACCATTGTTGTATTTATTTCTCTCGGTCCGGACGAAACGAGCCCAAATACAGGAACCCTGACGCTCTGTGGACCACGCGTGTTAGGCTGACAACCTTGGCCTCCACAGAGAGAAGTCCAGCTCCACCCTGAAGGCCGAAATCCGATCAGCTGTGACCGCGTGGGGACCCCTCAGGAACACGTCGCTCCAATCAGGCGGAATCTCCAGACAGCTAAAACACCAAAGACCCCCCCCCCCCAAAGACCCCCCCTGCACAGGAGCGAATCAGTGAACTCTTGACTGTCCTCACAAAAAAGGAATCGCCTCAGCACTTTTTGGAGTCGGTAGAGAAACAAAACATGCTGAATTTTCACATCATCCTAATTGGAAAAGGGAGCCAAGCAGGAGGTGACCCAAAATCTTCTTTTCAATGTTGGATTTCTTTTTTGTGTTCATTTTCTGTCATTTATATTTTTGTTTCCGAATTGTACTGGACATGTACATGTACATGCAGTCCTTGTTTGCAATGAGCAGAATTTAGAGATCCACAGTGTAGAGACAATTTTGATTTCCTGAGTGACAAAAAACAAACACAGCCAGAACACAGAGGAAGCAGCAGACGGGCTGTTTCTTGCAGGTCTTGAGGCTCCTCACATTTACAAGACGGGAAGCTCTCCTTCTGTGAGAGACAATGATGTCCAACACCACCCAGAGAATTCACTACAACGCTGGCTCTCTACATTAGATCTCTGACCCTGAGTTTTCCCCCTGGATGTCTGCCGGCGCTAACAAACACATGCGAGCAACACTCCGGCTCTTTGCATACCTTTGCCCTTTGTGACAGACACACTTGGTGAAAACACACTTTACAAAGCCATCTGCAAAAACTACCGCGGAGGAGTTTAACCTGCCGCGACATGCACGAGGGAGAGGACGAGACGGCCACGAACATGACCTGCATGCCGAAAAACAGGCCCGCCGACAAGTGTGGGTAGGAATTGCAGATGAGGTGCTGAGGGTGGCACTTCCTTCTCCCTGTCACCACCGCATACAAGCCCTGTTGTTATGCTAACGCCAGCCGGCCTCGTTACATTACGCAACAGCACTACGCTTGAGTGATTTTGGGAAAAATATGCACACACACACACACACACACACACATAAGAATCCTATCTTAATATGCTCTTAAATGTTTACATAAAAGCAGAATATTCTGCAAAACATGCACCCACCGTTCCTGTGAGGGCCTTCACTGACTGCATTAGAATCTAAAACCCTAACCCTCTGCACTTTCCCTGACATAAAGCTAATCCTAATGCTGGTCTTCGCTCTTAATGCAATCCAAATCCTCTGAAAACCCTTCAAAGAAGTCCGGCGCAGCAACACGTCCTCGATTTCTGTCCTTCTGGGTAATTTCAAACTCACAACATGGTGTAGGGAACCACCGTCCTAACAACCTATTCTCCTTATTATAACGATGAAGACATATTAGGAGTTTATGTCGCGCATGTTGGTGTTACAAGATTCTTGTGGCCAACTGACGTTGCTGATCTGCATACTGTGACTCCAGTATTTCAAGAAGAGGCAGAACACGAGCCGACAGTTAGTCATGACATTTGAATGTTGAATAGTTCAACATTCCACATATGATGGAAATATTTCAACAGTCTCTGAGACAAAAGAAAAAGAAGCACGTTTGAAATTGAGGATGCGATAAACGTTGGAGGTTACAGCAAAGGCCTTTTGAAAAAGAAATCCATAATCTTCCTTTTATCACCTCTTCTGGGTTTTTTTTGCCCGCGATATGAAAACAGCTTTTCGAGAGGATTTAGTGCCGGTTTTGTGACTCGCCCGACCGTCTCGAATAAACGAGCGCAGCTGCAAACAGGAGGCCGACTGTAAGGAAGCGAAATGTGTGTTACGTGACGGGAGAAAGAGCGTCTCTCCGCAGCGGACGGCCACGGTGGAGTGGGGACGCACGAAAGATCTCATTCCACACCTCGCTCTGACCTCACCACGAGGAGACAGGTGCATGTGTGTTTGTGCTGAAAGAACAGGAGCCCCTTCAAAATCGCCCAAAGTGTTCCACTTCCATCACCGCAGCCTCCCGATCCCTCCATCTTCAATCCCTCCTTCCTCATCCCTCCACTGCCTCTGCTCGCTCTCCACCCGAGCCCCCCGGCACACACACATACCCTCCAACCATTTCTTGCCAGTGAAGCATGCCACCGAAGCAAAGCTCCTTTCCCTCGGGATTATGGGCTCCAGCGCAGTGGGAAAAAAAGGGTGCCTGAAAGAGCTCTTCGTAAAGCCAGGGGGCAGCTCACCTTGGGATGGCCACTACACAGCATCAGCTCGATGATGATCGGAACCAGGGTGGGTCACGCTGAATAACATGACATATACTTTACTGTCTCTGTAGGGAAATGTCCCGCTGATCGCCCACCAAAACCGAATCCCCAGGCGTCTTTTTAAAAAAAAGGGCGTTTTGACGGGGCCTTCCTGTTGAAAGTACTCACGCATGATAATGACACAAGATGCATCTCGTGTGATCAAATCAGCATGTCGTAACCTGATTACGGGCTGAAAATGACTGGACTGCACTGGTGAGCTAAGTGCCTCAATGAGCCCGAGTGACCTCATGCACACCAGCCTCTCATTCCTCCCCACATCCTGGTTATGGGCTCATTTCCCCTTTCAGTTTTTACTGGGCTTGCCGGTCTACCATGTTTAAATGTCAGTATGAGGGAGTGTAATACTGACTAAAATTACAGGTCCTGCCAGTTTCTTTTCCAGTCGAGCCTTTTTCCGAGATGTCACCGTGGGCCTGAAGGGCATGAATTTACATGATTATCTTCCGCAGACTATTTATTACCTGTGAGTCTGTGTCATCGTTCGCTGGAAGCTGAGAGAGAGAAGAGAAACCAAGCAAATATAACCTCCATAGCCTCCGTGTAACAACGTGAAATGCGTGGTCAATGCTTTCACGGTGCAGCGGTCCAACGTCCCCTGCCTTTGTGAGGACTGTACACCACAGTAGAGCAATAATAACCGATAACAAGCGCTAAGTGCTCCTCTGGTTTATAACAGTGTGATATCTTATCTGATGGAAGCGGGCACCTTGAACGTCATTCTCTGAACAACCTGTTTGCGACACAATGATGCTATTACCGCTCTGATTCCTTAACTGGCTGCAAGAACAAGAAGAAGAAGAAGAAGAAGAAGAAGAAAACACAGCTAGCGTTGACGTTAGCGGTGCAGCTCTATTACGGACCACCTTCGCTTTATTGAGGCCAGCCGACTCGCGAGCAAGCTTCCGCCGCTTCTTGCTACATTAGCTTTGTTTTTGTTGTTGTTGTTGTTTTTTAAGGCTAGCTGGTCCACCACCGCGCATTTCACAACAACACACGCACCGCCGCAATGACAAGTCGCCCCACTCCCCGAGAGCACACACACACACAGCCGAGCACTGCGCCTCTTCCACCAGCGTTATTTCCTTAACAATAGAGGCAGAAAAACGAGCTCCTGATGGGGGTGCTGTATCACGGAGAGAGGGGGGCTTACCTTTCTAATGGTTTCTGTCTTTGGCCCACGGTGGTGATACGAGGCGATCACAAGACTTTGTTGCGGAGATGTCGTTGCGTTGAGCAGACTGTGAAAGACCACAGCACGCCGTGCACACGAGCCTCTCCGTGTGTTCGCTCTGCCCACTGGCAGGAAAGCGAGTAACACTTTAGAGACCATCCACGTGTTAGCGCCCCGCAGAAAAACGTAGAGGCTTCAAGTTGAGCAAGGGTGGAGGACAGCGAAGTATATTTACCATGCAAATACATTACAATACGTGCAACAAACGAATACCATAAGTGCTAAGTGGTACACATTTGAGGTAACCATATCAGAGTATTTACTTTTTCAACCACAATATGCAAATACACATATCTACCCCACCCACTATATTTGACATGTTAAATATGCAAATTAAGACTGCTGACAAAACGAAAACAAAATTATGTAGTGTTGAAATAAGAATCTGTCATTTATTAACAGCAATAGGTCTCAAGACATCAAACAAACCTTGTATAATCGAATGACATTGAGTTTGTATTAAAATCTATTTCGCTTTTTAATTAAGAAATATTTTACATGCTCTCTCATCTTAAGCTTGCTTTAATCTTGAATGACGACCAGGCTTTGCAAATGAATGAAATCGTGAGCCACAGTGACTGACGTTCAGTAACATTTGTCACATCAAGGTAGTTAAAAACCGAAAGTGGAGACCTAAAACACGACGGTCCCTAAGTATGTGATCGTGCTGTCACAGACCAATAAAAGCTTTGTGTTTACTGCCATCTGCTGGCTGTCACGTGAGACAATGGGCCCCTTGTATTTTTATTTACAGATGCTAGAATCCAGCAAGGGTCTTGTAAAGTAAAGCATTGCTCAATAATGTGCGTTATGAGTTTAGTCTTGTGGCTCAGTAGCTGATTATTGTGGAAATTAGATCTGAAGATATGGGTACTTATATACTGGTATTTATACTAGTATTGGGAGCATAAAAATAGAAAACTGTGAGGTGGAAAAACCTTCTTTTAAACTTTCTGTTGTGCTGAGGGAGGAAAAGAGCGTGACGGGGAGAACCTGCTGTGAGGAGATAACAAACGTAGAAAGCAAAAATATGGAGGAAAGCTGTGTACGCTGCAGAGCCTCGAGGGATATGCATTTGGGAGTTTGGTCCTCGCATTTAAGGTTTCCTTTTGTTTATTCCTGCCTATTGATCATGAAGGACTGATTGTTAGAGGTCAGGATGCATATGTTTAAATGGCTAAATACATATTTACTGCTCAGCCTCAGATTCAGTAAGAAAGGTGGATTCACCAGACAGCATGACACGCCTGAAGTGACCTTGCATGTATTTTCATGAACAACACATTCTTATGTCGCTATTTTTCCTGAGAACATTTGCACGATGCCCATCTTGATTTGCAGGGGACAGACACATTCAACATCCATTCTCTTGCACGGGTATACTGCACTCATACATCAATGAGTGACAGGAAGAGAGAGGGGAAGGAAAAAAAACACAACTCTCAAACTCAGTCTCTGAGAAAATAAATTTATTATTCAAATAAGCGACTTATACACAGTGGGTTCACGGTTCTAATCATCAGAAAGAATATGAGCTGCGACCATTAAAGAAACATGAAGCTTATATTAGTGTCACACAGCTCGTGGAGCTGCAGAAGTCCTTTGATGATCACATTCATACAGTGGTGGGCCGTCAGGGCCAGCTAAGCCTTCTCTGCTGGCCTAAACAGAATCACAAAGTTATAGCTATTTTATAATTTAATAATTTAATAATAATAAAGATTCAGCCCCTATTTCTCTATGCTATGCTATGCTAACCTGAGGACGCCATAGCAAAGCCGGCCAGGGAATGCAAACGCCAGCGAACGCCGGCCTCAGCTGTTTTTTGTTATTGTTCCGGGTTCAAAAGGTCACACATCCCGTTGTCTCTTACATTATATTTCCCACAATTTAAGCTTCTGCATTTCCCAAATGCACTAGTATTATTCAAACGTATTGTTCGGTTCGTAAGCCTCGTGCCAAACGGTTTAATACGAATACGTGTGTTGTTACACCAACAGAAACAAATAACCGTAGCTCAGTAGGACAGCACAGAAGGCCCAGGTATAAAATGCACGGCCCGCCACTGCATTCATATTATATTCAGACATATAAAATTAACTGTACAGACATAAAGAGCTGAAGGCAGAGGAGAGCTTGATTCCCATTAAGGCACTTGTGATTAAAATGAACATGACAACACAACAGCTGGGCTTTTTCTTTTTTTACTATAGGCTGATTTATCAAATTTAAAGTATATTTTTTAATCTGAAATACGCCAAGAGACTGTGATCATTTCACGACCACGATGCGTATTATACATTAGGTGTGATCATTCTTTAAGAAAAGGAGGGAGTATCTCTAGCGCTGCCCCAATAAAAGACAAACGCCTTTGGCTGAAACACATTCTTTAATAATCAAATGCTGTTATTCCTATTGCATATGTAAATTCACGACATGAATATTAAGATGTATTAAGCAGATTAACTGTGAGCAGAAATGGGTAATACTTCGGTTGAGCTCAGGAGAAAACGACCTCCAACTACATTTTTTGTTTTGTTTGTTTGTTCTGTTTGTCTTTGCCCCGTAAAGCATCTTTGGGTATTTTGAAAAGCGCTATAGAAAATCGATTTATTATTATTAGTATTACATTTTATTTCCCCCTTAAAGGGACAGTTCACCCCAAAATTAAAAATACCTTTTTTTCTCTCTTACCTGTAGGGCTGTATATCAATTTAGATTGTTTTGGTGTGAGTTGCCTAGTGTTGGAGATGTCTGCCCTTTCTCCAATATAATGGGACGATATGGCGCTCGGCTTGTGGCGCTCAGAGCGCCAAAAAATACATTTAAGAAAGAAATGTGACAGAAATGTCTCTTTCCAGAAATCCTGACATGGTTACTCAAGATGTCATGTCATGAGCAGTTTCATGTAGGAGCTATGGTTGAAGGAAAAGAGAGAAAAATATGTATTTTTGATTTTGGGGTCCCTTTAATTTTTGACATAAATATCGGCAGTATAATCACCAAAAACAAACAGTTCCAGCCTCTTCCATTTGTTCACAGTAAGTATTATTGAGATGCTGGAAACATCTCTTTTTTTAAAATGGTGTGTCTTTTCTTTGAGACACCTCACCACTGTGCTACATTTAACCACCTTTCGGCACAGTAGTTTTAAAATGACTCCTCCTTTGTAAAGACTGTATATGCTTCTGTGTGTGATTCACTAGATTCTCTAGAAGGAGACAACGGTACAACAGTGACTGTGGTAGCGATGCATTCACTTTTCCAACCTCTTAGCAACGTCCTTGTAGGCTAGCTCGATTTCCACATCGGCCGCGCACGTGTTGGTGAACTCATCTCGGCTGTAGGCATTGCCAAGGTAACGCCACAACCCTGTGAATTCAGACGGGATGTCATAGTTCCGGTATTTCTTTGAAACCACCTGCAGGACAACAAGTTATTGTAATACTGTACGTCAAGACAGAATGTGAACTCAAGCGAGCCAAAGTAAACCAATCCAAAAGCAGGTTACCTTGACAACATGAAGTTTGGGCAGAAGGTTGCAGTCAGCCAGTGTCAGGTCGTCTCCGTCCAGGTATTTGCGTTCGGATTCGCCCTCGCCTCTGTGGTGTCCCCCCTGAACCTCGTCAGGTAGAGGACTCTTCAGATACTCGTCCAGCTTAGCCAGGCACTTGTCTAGACTCTTCTCTAATGCTGGAACACACGTAAAACACATACACAGGTTACAACGTCATACAGGTCTTTAAACCTTCTGTTTGGATTATAATGGATATGTTAACTGGATGTATTTTGAACTTGCACCATGTCCCTTGTCAATTTCCGTAATGATCGGGGGGGGTTTGGTGCCCAGTAGGCTACCCTTCCAGTGGAGAAAACATGATGTAGTGCCCTACCCAATGCCCTTCTGGTGGAGAAAATGTGATTAAATGCTCTCTAGGATGTCCTTCCAGTGGAGAAAACATTATGACCTTCCGGTGGAGAAAACACGATAAAGTGCCCTCGAGGACGGCATTTCCAGTAGAGAAAGCGGGATGAAGTGCCCTCTAGGATGTCCTTCCAGTGGAGAAAATGCAATGCTCAGGCACTCTTTGTGTGCTGGGAACCAAATATATGCAGCTTGTGCCATTTGAATGTTTTTCTCCCTTGCCCTTCAGACAACCTGAGTCCACCACTGCTGTCATGTATGGTTATAGATGTTCTTTCAGATTTCTTTTATGATTTTTGTGCAAAGCAAATTCCCCTAGGGGCAAGTTTGATTCATATCCTTACCTCGATTTTTATCCGGTCTTTTGTTTTTGACAAAAGCGGAGAACTTGGCAAATATGTCGTTCCCCGCTGTGTTTGATTCCCGGTTCTTCGCTGCAAGTTTGGGATACCTAAGAAACATGAACATGGCGTTAGTTGGAATGTTGTTCGCCCTATTTCCTTTTCCCCGCTCGTGTCTATTTACGCTTGTGAGGCCTACTTTGGTGGAGCCAGCATCTCCTCCAGATACTCCTCTACTTTGTTGACGTCGGTGAGAACCTCCCCCTGGAAGGTGAGGAATGGCGGGTGTGTCCCCGGGGCCAGGTTGTGAAGGTCAGCCGGTTTCCTAATCAGAGTGGAATCATTTAACAACCTCTACTATCAAACTGCAATGAAATGCCTTTTCAATATAACAGTTTCCATCAAACAAATGATGCTCTTTCATTAGTCTATTCAGCCACGGAGGCTGTTGCTCCAACGCCGACTACCTTGGGCCTCATTTCCATTCCTTTTGTGCTTTTGTTCATTACCTTCACGTATCGCTCAAAGGAGCACTTGAAGCATAACATCTTAAAGCTGCTCTTAAGCTGCTTAATCAAACAGTGAGTTATGGGATGTTGTGTCTATTAGCCCATGCAATACTTAAATTGTCACAGTATTTATGTTTTTTTGAGGTATACGTTAAAGTATTTTCATTTTAATGTGCTGTTGTTTTTACTGCTATGGTAAGATAACAAGCATGCGCTGTGACATGATGTTATTATTACCTCTTGAGGTCGACGGTGGTGACATTGAAGACAACGCCTTTCAGCCAGAGGATCATAAAGAGGCGCTGAGAGAAGGGACAGTTTCCGATGCTCTCCCCATCACTCCCAGCCTGTACACGCACACATGTGAAGACACGGTAAGACACGAATACTACATACACTGATTTACACACACACACACACACACACACACACACACACACACACACACACACACACAGACACACACACACACACACTCTTGACCAACACCTGAAAAGTACTCAATCACTTAACAATCAGTGCTTTTAGTTTGAAGTAGAGGTTGGGTCTGTGTGTGCACATGATCGCATTTATAATTGACATATGATCAAATACAGTAGTATGAGTATGCATGTATTTGTGTGTGTGTGCGTGTGTGCGGACGGCTGCAATAGGACACTGTAATCAGACACCGAGTCCAACATGAATAATCCACGCTGCTTCCATTAGTCGCCTCACTGCCTGTTTGGACGTGCGGTTTCTACTGTACAATACAGTAGTAGTGTATCAGCTATATCTATAACCTGCTGTCCACGCACTTTCACTGAGCTTCAACCACAATCTGCTTTGCTTTACCTCGTTTTAGGACACTGACACTTATTTTTGAAGCGTTTCTACCTTTCAATACAGCCGTTGCTGTCCATTAATTTCAGGACAATGTGTAAGTTAACTATCAACTGAGTCATTTGATAATTAACCAAGACTCAGATGAAAAAATCAATACCACTCCTGCGTCTGTACGTTAAATACAAAGGTAAAGCCAGAAGTTGGTTAGCTTAGCTTAGCATCAAGACCGGTGGCACGGGGAAACAGCTAGCCTGGCTCGATCCAAAGGGTCCAGGTAGCCACTTATGGTACGGCAGCGGGAACAATATATACTTCACACTTAGTGAGCTTTAGAGGGCATGGTAGACATTTTTTATAGCTGTTTTCCTATAGCTATGCTAAGCTAAGCTAACGAGTTGTCAAATTTAGCATGCAGATGTGAGAGTGGTATCAATCTTCTCGTCCAAATCTCTGCAAAAAAATGAAACACTATTCATTACAGTTTTTTTTTGCAAGTCAAGTAAAACATGTAGATGAGTGCGCATGCCGTAGACTCAACAGACTGTTACACTCCCAACACAATATGCGTACACAGATATACCTCCACACACTGCATCATAACTTCAGACCATTTAAAGCCGCTGCTCTCGATACTGAAAGGACCCCAGTAATAATTAATTGGGGGAGAGAAAGAGAGAGATTGTCCGTGCACACGTGGGTGTCAGGTTAACGCATGGAAAATCTGCACACAACAACAACAACATGGCATGCGCGCGCTTAAAGGAGCCACCCCCAACATGCACACACACTGACACACTAAACAGATTCTATGGTGTGCATACGCAGCTTGAATTTGACCTTAACAAACAAACAAAAACTATTTCAGGCAAAGTGAGACAGTAAAGTTCCTCCAGAAATGTAATTTAAATGTGAGAAGAGAACTGATCCAGTGTCAGCTTGTGACGTGCTCAAACTGCACCAACACCCACACAAGCATGACTCCCCACCTTGACAAATAGCTCAATATCAGGGTCCTTGTCCTCCTCGGCCGCGGTATCCGTCATGGTCAGGAAAAAACACGCTTTGCTTGTGTGTTTTGTTTCCACAAGTGTGTAGATGTATTTGTCTGTGTGTTGTGTGTGTGTGTGTGTGTGTGTGTGTGTGTGTGTGAGCCGTGTCAGTTTACAGCAGATTCTACTCCAGGTCCATGTGTTGAAGTCTGCTTGGTCCCATAGCAGCTCTGTCAGAGTGTCGGCTGAGGACCAGTGCCAGCAAGAGAGAGAGTGTGTGTGTGTGTGTGTGTGAGAGAGAGGTTCAATTTGTACACGAGGCCTCAGCAGTGGGGCGTGACACTGTCGGGCAAAAATAACCCCCTCGGATGGCGTGGGGAGGTTGGTGTCACGGAAAGCATTAGTGAGGGATGGGGTGGGGCAGACCAAGTCACCCAAGGGTGCCCTGCCCCTCCCACCTCTTCCAGCTCTGATTGACCAGGTGACTTTGAATCATCGAGAGTCATCGTCTCCTTCTCAGACTCGTCACATGGGAACAAAACCAACAATGAGTGTAGTGACTAAAAAGTGGTGTGTGTGTATCAAAGCCTGATTTATGTTCTTCCTCTTTGTCAAAGAGCCTCACTGTCAATGGCCACACCTGTTGCACTTCATTACAAGAAACATGGCATTGTAGTTGAATAAATACCCTTTCAATGCTTGCTACTGCACCAATTAATGTTAATCCGCATCTGAAAATAGTCCCCAACAAATGTGTTGCTTCCTCCTGTTTGGGTAATGCTCGCTAAAAACCACAGTGCCCAGCTGTTGCAGGAAATTACTGTTAAAATAAAACTAGATATTAGAGAAATGGTGTTACTCAAACCTTAGCATTTTCTAATAAAACAACCTTCATATAGGGTTTAGTTGCCATAATTAATGACTTTATGATGGTTAATAAATCATTTACAAATGCTCTCCTCATCAGTTATAAGCCACCGATAAGAATAACTTTTGGGTTGCCAGGTTGTATAAAATCCTCCTCAAGCATCCTAATTGCTGTGTCTTTTTTTTCAGCTAGCTCTTTGATTCATCAGCCACCTCAAATCAAAAAAGTTTTCTAAATTTCTAATAACACCTCGAAAGTGGGTCACCTATAATAAATATCAATGAATCATGAATAAAAAGGTTGATCCACAGAGTCTGTTGTGGTTGTAAATGTTAATAAGTTGTTTTTAAATGGATTTTGATCAAGATGCCCTGAAGTCTTTTTCCAGAAGGTATACTGAGATAAAGTAACTTTTTATTGACATTCGATGATAACAAATATGCTATAGATTGGTCTTTATATTGAATAAAAAGCTACTTAGTAATTAAAGCTAGGCGCCAATGCTAACACAATGCTAACACTTCAAGAAAACATTTGAGTCAGTCAGCTCTAAAAAAATGTTTGTGAGCCGCTGGGCTTGATGCTGCCAAAAAACTCAGTCCCTCTTGCTCTACTGCAATAACCTCTGGGTTATAGAGCTAACATTTATGGTTTTAGTTTCAAAGTGTCTGATTTATGATGGTTGTATACTCCAGTGAAACTGGACTTTACTGTCCAATGTGCAGATTATATAACCAATTCAGTTGGTGTGTGTGTGTGTTTGGGTTGGGCGGTTGGGGAATTTTCAGCATAGATAGATAAATAGAGAGATCTTCAGAGAGACACTTAGCATAGTACACACACACACACACACACACACGAGAATTCACATGGCCGTGCGACAGGAACAGTCCCCAACTAACCTGGCACTGAGTCATAACATTCTTGTCAGTTCAATTTAACTTATATTTAGAACCAGAGGGGCACACACATGCACACACACACATGCACGCACACACGCACACACATGCATATCCTCGCACACACAGAAATGACTCATCACGAAGACATATAAATACACGTTTGTGTGTGTGTGTGTGTGTGTGAAAGGCTCTGGATGTACAACATTACACACACACGGATATGCTTGACACACTTTGACCTCATTGACCTTAGTGCCCTTGTTCATGAGCAACTGATACGGATGTGATTATGACTGAGATTTATGAGGCAGACACCTCAGTTCAAAGGCAGGTTGTTAGTTTTGATCGAACCGAGCTCCGAGCTCCAAACCCACTTCCTCCCTACCTTGACATAAAGTTGGATTTTAAGTCCCTCTTTTTCAGGCTCTGGCTTCTCCTCGGGCTCCTCCTTCTCAGAGGCCGATGACGACGACGATGAAGACGAGGATCTGCGGGATGAGTTCCTGCCGTCTGCCCCTGCCTCTGCCTCTGGAGACCTCCTCTCCCAATTCAGCTCATTGCTGCTCTCCTCTACCTCTATCTTCTCCTCTTCCTCTCTCTCATCCTTCCGGTTCCAGTCCTCTGCCTCACCTTTGTCTTCATCTTCGGCGTGTGAGGAGGACGAGGAGGATGAGGAGGATGAGGAGGATGAGGAGGAACTGCTTTGCCTCTCCTCTGTGGGAGGGCGAGGTGGCGGGAGAGGAGGGGGAGTCGGTATCTGCGCTTTGGCCCGTCCGGTGTTCTCGTACTCCACAGTCAGCTTGGAGGGCTCGTCGCACGGTGCCTCGTAGGTCAAGTCGTATACGCCCGACGACTGGTTCTCGTAGGTGAACTCTGGGTTCTCGTACACGGGATCCATTCTGTGGGGGGTGAAGAGGTCAAACAGAGATCGTCCTGAGATGGCAGAGCGTGTCGCGGTGTACAGCAGAGTGACCGTGATGCCAACCGTGTTCTACCTTATCAGAAAAGCCATAAGGACTTTGGACAGGGAAGGGAGGAAGGCGATGCCAAGGGAGGACAGCGGTGATGATCCTTAAAGGAGAATACAACTTGGCATACTATTGCTATTGTTGCTGAGAGCCAGTAGCTTCAATTAATTAATCATTTGGTGGCTATGAGCATGCACTGGACCATTTTGAACATTTTGAACCAAGATTATACAGCAATTTACCTAACCTATGTCAATTTAGCATGCAGAGCATTGCAATGCAATGCGGGGACCGGACACCTGTTATTGTTGCCCTTAAAATATATTGCCTGCCTGACAAATTGCAATACAATGCTTGAATGTAAAGGGGTATTGTGTACTAGCTGGTCATGCACTAATTCACCACAATATATTTTCACAGAAGCATTTTTAACGATTTTATTGATTGGATGAAGACTGGGGGCATAATATCTGGCTATTCTAATCCTAATTCAATTTATGTAATGAAATGAAATGTTTAAAAATCAGCTTTTAAACATTTCATTCAACCACATACTTGTCCCGCCCCCCCTTCAACGAATCTGAACGCTGATTCGTTGCTTGAACTGCCAAATTTGTGAGGCGTCCCCTCAATTCTTACGTCAAGGTGGCCACAACATGAGCAGAGTGCGGCCAATTTGTACGTCAAAATAAAAGCCGTGTGTTTTTTCAAACTCTAAATAAATTTATTCGTATGCATCACAGGATTTCTATTCACAATATAATAGAATTTGAGTTGCTAATTATACGGAAAACGAAACTATAGATGGCAAAAAATAGCATTTCTTTGTATCACGGCGTGCGGCATTTCGAAGAGGTATTTATTTTGAAATACGTTGCCGGAAGTGTCGGAAACAATCTTACCTAGCTAGACAACGTCCCCGCGTTTCGTTTGTTTTGAGGAAGTCAAGTGACGATGTTGCTGCGAAAGTAGACTGAAGGAGAAAGTTAACAACATTATACAGTTAACAGTATTCAACGAAACTGTCTGGAAGACAACTGGCTGTCAGCCCCCTTTTACAGGTAGCGTTATACATTAAACTGTTATAGCGTTACGTGAACGCTGTAACATTAGCAAGCTAGTATATGCTATGCGTGCAGCTAACCGGTTTGTCCGCTGATAGTATTTCAGTATTTCTTGCGCCATTATTCCTTTGACTTCTGCATTGTTTTAAGCATTTATTAATGTGATTATTAGAGGCGTGTATATGGTATTTTTCGTGACAAACGTGGACTTCCTGGTTGTGGTTTGACCTCTCCTTTTCTCTTTCTAACCTCACAAGAGAGACTCAGTGCCTCTCTTGTCTTCCAGCTGTATCCAATGTTTGTTTGTCAATCTAATTTCTTCACATTTGCTCCAATTTCACGCATCTCTGAGATCACAGCATGAGATCTTGGCTTTCGGAAATTACTTCACTGACTCCCTCAGTTCAGAAAGAAAATAAGAAAACCGGATTGACAGAAAGCGAGCGGAAAAGGATGAGAGTGTTTGGGGGGGAATTAAATTACAGGCCAAATCGTGTGTAAAATAGGCTGTTTGCAATCCTGCAGTCACGTCCTTGTAATTAAAATACACCTTTTAACTGGTATGCTTGTGTCGTTGAGGATCTGAAACGTGCTGCTGTCTCAGCAGCACTCTGAGAATGAGCATATGAGCCAAATGTGTCTGTTTTTAGTCCTCTGTAACCTTGTTTCCGCAGTCACAATCGTGTCAGTTGACTTGTAGTTTGATGCATATGAAACAGGATGTTGAGTGAGAAGAGGTATGGTGACTGAAAAAGTTGGATCGGTGAAGAAGGGAAGGAACCAAATCCTATTTTTGGCTTCACTTTCTCTGTGGGCTTCTGTGTGTCAGAATTATGATGGTCATCATCATTGTGCTCAGTTCCTTTTTATTCTCTTTCAGTTTAGCCACGTGAAATTGACTTTCAGATCTTTTTTATCATTACATTACATTACAGTCATTTAGCAGACGCTTTTATCGTTTTTTTGTAGACGGTCTTCTGTGTAAGCGCACCATCCAGTCACACGGAATTGTAAGAGAACCCATTTTCCTTCACGTCTTCTCAGGATGTTACTGAAAGTGCTGCTGGGCCTCCTGTGTGGCGTCGGGGCCTCGGGCGCGGGAAACAGCACGGCTCGGCAGGGCCCTCCGCCGCTGCTGCTGGTGTCATTCGACGGCTTCCGCGCCGACTACCTGCGGCGGTTCCCCATGCCCAACCTGAAGCTCCTGTACAGTCAGGGGGTCCTGGTGGAGCAGCTCACCAACGTCTTCATCACCAAGACGTTTCCCAACCACTACAGCCTGGTAACCCCTGCGGCTTGTTTTGATTGTGTGGCACAACTACATTTTAAGCAGACTGAACCAATTAAGTCTCAACAAGATAGACATGAATAGAAGATGACAAACCAAGAATCTTCTCCTCTCCAGGTGACGGGGCTGTACGCCGAGTCCCACGGCATCCTGGCCAACAACATGTACGACCCTGTCATCCACAAGCACTTCCACGCCGGCGTCAACGACACCGACCCGGTGTGGTGGAGCAAGGCGCGGCCCATCTGGATCACGGCGCTGGACTCCGGCTACAAGACGGCGGCCGCGATGTGGCCCGGCTCCGACGTGGCCTTCGGCAACCGCACGGCGTCGCACTTCCAGTCCTACGACCGCCACGTGACGTTCCGACAGCGGCTGGGGAACGTGACGCAGTGGATGCTGGGAGATGGAAAGGTAGGAAAGCATACTTCTTCTGTTTGCCTGACGGTGTCTTTCAAGGTTTCCATCCCGCCTATTTTTTGCCATTGACATCCTGTACCACACACTCTATTCCACCAGGAGGAAGGAGCTATATTCGCAGCGCTTTACTGGGAGGAGCCGGACCAGTCGGGTCACATATTCGGCCCGGACAACGACACTGCCATGAGCCAAGTGCTGAAGGAGGTACTGTCCTTTTTTTTGCTTAAAATCTCAGAGAAGCTCACTTAACCACAACACAAAATGTTCCTGAAATCTTCTGCTCTGAACTAAAATGTATTTGTTGGAAGCATCATTTTGTCATCCTTATAATAAAAAGACTAGATTCGTACAGAGCTCCCCTACACTTCAGGTTTTGCTCAACGTAAACCGGTACTGACAGCCGCGTGTCCGCTCGTGTGCGACCAGGTTGACGACAACATCGGCCTACTGATCTCGGAGCTGCGCCGCACCGGCCTCTGGGGTCGCGTCAACGTCCTGGTGACCAGCGACCACGGCATGGCCCAGTGCTCGGCCGAGCGCCTCATACGGCTGGACAACTGCCTCCACCCCGACAGCTACACGCTGGTGGACCTCTCGCCGGTCACGGCCCTCATCCCGCACCAAGGTAACCGGGCCCACGCGAGATGAAAGGGCCTGCGTACGAACATGCGGCCGGCGGTGGACATTTACTCACACAAACGCCTCTTTCTGTGCATGTGCTTTGCAGACCCGGAGGCCATCTGCACCTTGCTGAATATGTGCCACCCCCACATGAGGGCGTATTTGAAGTCGGCCATCCCCGACAGGCTGCACTACCGGAACAACGAGCGCATCCAGCCGATCATAGCGATCGCCGACGAGGGCTGGACCATAGTGCAGCGAGGGAACGAGCTGCCGCACTGTACGTTTAATCATTGTTTTCCTCTTTACTGTGATAGCCCGACATTTGATCCCCTTCACCCACCGCTCTCCTTCTGTCCCCTCCAGTGGGCAACCACGGCTACGACAACTCCCTACCCAGCATGCACCCCTTCATGGCGGCGGCGGGGCCCAGCTTCCGCGAGGGCTATCGGATCAGCGGCCTGCAGAGCGTGGACATCTACCCGCTCATGTGCCACCTGCTGTCGGTGCCCCCGCAGCCCAACAACGGCAGCCTGAACCAGGCCCGGTGCCTGCTGGCCACCGAGACCTGCTGGGAGGTCCCTCTGGTGGTTGGCATGGTGGTGGCCGTCCTGCTGGTGCTCACCGCGATCACTGGTGAGTCCGAAATGACTCGAGTGTGATAAGTTAAAATCAACAGGTTTGTTTGAGCTCTACTAACACGACCTGTTGCTCTTCAGTTCTGTTCAGGTTCCTGAGGTACCGCCGCCCGTCAGGCTCCCGGCCCTTCCAGAGGCTGCAGGTTGATGACGACGACGACGACGAGCCCCTGTTGGAGTAAACCGATCCCATCCGGGCTCTCCAGAGGTACTTCACATGATGCGCTTTACTCACCGAGGCCCCCGGCTGTCACTCAGTGTGTGTGTTGTTCATGTGGCCATAAACAGTAGAAAGGTTGTTTTAAATACGTTCAGGCCCACTGACACCCGCTGGGCAGTCGTTCACTGCTGTGAACACTGTTCATAACTTCATAAGACTTGAAACCAGCTCTGAGGAAATATTGAAACCTTTTTTTGGTGGTAGGTTGAACATTGAGATTAATCATTTTATTCTGGGAGAAAAAGAGGACTTTTGTTTAAGATTAAGAGATTTATTATTTATTCTTCTGCGGTAATTGTTTATAGAAATCTTTATTTTGTATGTGTGGATTTCACTTTTCTTTTGTACTTGTGTTGTTACTTTTGGTCAGCAGAGGGAGCCAGTAGACTGAGATTTATATTGCGTCTCACTGAGATCCTGTTTGTCTTGAAGCGTGAAAGATTGTTCGCTGGAAATCTTGTGATGGTGTTTCTGCGTGTGCTGTTACTGTTTTGGTTTATTTGTTTATTTATTTGTTACACTGATAACCTGAGTCTCAAGTGATCCAAAAAAAAAAAACTTGGATTCTCCTTTTATCCATCCTTAACTAAAATTTCACATCTGACTTGATGTATTTTTACTAATGAATTATAGTGTGAGAGGTAACAACAAACGGTGAAGTGGAAGGGTGTTTTGAAGAGAGTGTTTTCTATGCAAATTCTTCAGTAAGTGTCTGTTTCAGGTATCTATTCTGTACTTAAGCATGTATTCTAGTGATACCAAAGACCGTTGTTAAGATGCACAATAGACGCTCCAAGTAGATGTGCAACATAGGTTTTTTTACAGAGGGATTTGCTTCATAAAATTTAAAGCAGTTCAATGAATTTTATTCGCATCATGCGGGGCGGTAACTTACTGGATCAGCTGGATGTTAGTAGCACAAGATGAAACTCAAGGAATAATAAATATTTCAGAGCACCTTCTTCTTCTTAATCTTGCTGATGCTTACTGATGCCTCTTTTCTCACTATCATCAAATCCCACGCACGAAAAGACCAAAACAAACGATGAATGTTTCCGCTAACGAGTACGGTGTGTGTATCGAAGCCATATAAATCCTTTTGCGCTGTGCCGTAGAGCTCCATTGTTATTAAAAACACATCACTGAGCCGCACTGTTCCTCAATTTGTTTTGACTCAATCCCACACAAACCGTCCTGCTGCCCCAAATACTCACGAGAGCAAATGTGTATTCATCCACGGCTAAAAGTAGACCCTAACAAATGCACTATTTTCTCCTTTTTTGAGGAATGTTTGCTCAAAACTACAGTGCCCAGCTGATTCAGGAGATTATTAGTGAGTTTATCATGAGTGCCGCCAACAGGACAGGGATGAGATTTTCATGGGATTTATTAAAAATAACTCAACTTTAGAATATCTCCAGCCTCATCTTTTAATGCAGCTGCTCGCATGCTTCCGGCCACGTATTTAGTGATATGTATATAGTGTCCATGCATCTATTCATGTGTGTAAGTATGCGTTTTTGCTGCTGAAGTGAAGAGGAACAATTTCATGTCTAAACTTTTGATATTTATGGGTGTTTGTGGTCTTTTAATGCTACATGTAAGTTGAGTCTTTGCACTCTATGCTGTGTTCCATCCATAAAGTTACTCTTTTTAGTTTTCTTGTCATAAAAGCTGGTAAAACTTCGGCACAATCCTGCCTGGCCTGTATAGAGATTCCTGTGAAATGACAATTTTTGAAAACAAATAAAGTTAATTGAAAATGTGAAGTTTCTTTTTTTTACAATAAGTGTCCCTACATGGAAAGAAAAAGCGACACACATTTGGAAAAATTCATTTATATTCCTTTATATATATTTTTTTTCTCCATCGCAGTCACAACATTACAATGTAATAAAATGGTAAATATATAAAATCAAACTCAATACTGACGCATATACATTTCTGTATCGTGTTCAAAACCAAAATGAACTGCACATGTTTTCATTTATATAACTGTTTCACATCATTTAAAATCTGTCATAATTTCTATGTAGTCATCTGTATAATTGTAAATCTTTGTCTCTTCACAAATAAATAGACTTTATTTTCAGGAGGTATTGTAACAAAAATAACACATTTCCCAGCGCTGGCCACGTAGAGCCATTGAAAATATCATTCAACTCTTCCCCAGAATGCTTTAACGGTTATCGTAGACACGCAACACACGGACAAACAAGAGACACCAGATGTGCCGGCTTGTTTCGCTCCCGTTTCTTTTGCGGTTGGTCAGAAAACATTCGCTATGATTTCGGGAACCCGCCCCCCCCCAAAAAAAGACCAGAAGATTCCTGAATGGTGTTTTTTATGAGCTGAAGCAGGAGCGGTTTGAACACGGTCGATGACAGCAGCCATCATTTCTACAGTGAAGACAGGTGATTAGACAGACCCTGCTTTCATCAGAATAACAAAAACGGTGTGAGGTGTGTCCCTCTTTGAACATTTCCTTCCTTAAGTTTGAAATATGTGCTTATGTATTGAACTGTTTGGCATGTAGCTGCATGCTGCAAATAGGACCATTGCATCAAGTTATTTAATCACGCCCAAAGTCAAAAATGTCCATCTTAACAAATATGACTACTAAATTGCTCTTTTACTTTGTTTTTTCTCAAAAGTTGGTTCCCAAAAAATGGTTTTGAGAGGTTTTTCTCTTTAGATTTCTGCCTACACCCCAATACAGTGGAGGTGAATGGAATTTACCTTTATTTCACAGTATTAAAAAAAATGTATATTTTAAAAAACAGTTTGACAAATTTAAAAAATACACTTATTTGCTTTCTTGCTGAGAGTTAGACAAGAAGATTGATACCACACTCATTGATGTACACTAAATATGAAGCTAGAGCCAGGAGACGGTTAGCTTAGCATAATGACTGGAAGTAAGGGGAAATAGAGAGCGGAATCGAGCTGGATTTGTCCGAAGTTAAAAATGTTGGAAAGAGCTAGCTTGGCCAAAGTGTCAACTTTGTAACGAGCCAAGCTGGCTCCTTCCCACGTTTTTAAACTTTCGAACACAGCTAGCTAGCTTCTGGTCTTTGTGCTAAGCTAAGCGAGTCAGCTGCTGGCTTCAGCTTCATTTAAAGCATACAAATATGGAAGTGGTGAATATTCTTATTTTTTTAACACAAAATAAGAGGGGTCAAAATGGACATTTTGGTACTCTGAATGAATAAATAAATTGACTTCTTCACTCATCATTGATGGTCTCTCTTTGCAGAACAATTACAAACTATTTGTTGTGTTTATCAGGAATGTGAGAGACAAATATTACATCCGTTCGTCCTAATCGCTCTTCCAGAGAAAGGGAGCCAAAGCTTGGTTGCGCCTCCCAACACGTCATTCTGCCTACAGATCTAATACCAGTGTGCTTATACTCGAGACAACACAATGGCACGGACTCCTACGAAAAACACAGTTTCCAGTCTTCTCCCGTCTTACATTCTGGATATTTATAAAGAACATTTACTATCGGTACATTTTGAAAGAGCCATCTAACCAACTCATCGAACATAGATCCAACTGAGGGGGATTACCAGAAAAAGGTATTTACAATCAAAATGCCAACCACGAGAAAATAAAAGGTACTTTTGCACATCGAAATCTCAAAAGCTACTTTTTTTTTTTTTTTTCCAAGCTGAAGAACACAGTAGAAAAGCATGGCCCCGACAAAATAAAAGCTCATGGTACATCTTATAGATACATCATCCACGTTAAGGTTTAGTTCGACCCTGCCCTGTGCTTATAGTATCCACACCTGAGTCAAACCGCTGAAATCACTCCTGACGCTTTCCCCAAAAAGAACGGATTTCAGCTGTCGTTGGACTCGGATCTGGTCAAAACTGGTCTGAGATCAGAAACAGCTTAGCGTCTGGCTCTCCAGTTCTACAGAACCATGACGAGTAATGATAATTTCACAGCTCCGGACCAAGCAAAAACTTTGGCGAAAAAAAAAAAAAGCATATGAAGCATCACGGACACAAGGCACTCACACACACATGCACACACACACACAGCCTAACCACAGGCCTCATATGCTTTGCAGACCCTGATACTGGAACATTTACATGTTTATCCAAAGAACAACAAAAAAATAACTTTCTGGTTTTACGTTTCACAATCGGATGCACATACCTCCTTGCATCCTTCCTTGTTATTCCCTAAAGATACATTACAGTGCCCCCCCCCCCCCCCCCCCCCCCCTCTGCCCCAGACCAATTTCAACCCATCAACAGACAAACTCGATGGAGAAAAATGTAAATTAACTCCATAGAAAGGATATGCAAGATTACCAAAATCATCACAGACATATGTAAAAAGTCAACTCATGATATATCACGCGTTTGCATTGTTGCACATTAACACTTCCTGGTTTCTTCTCCTCTTATTAGTAAACAAAGACAAAAGGCGATACAATTACAAGGAATACACGAGAACAGTGATGTGGTTTTTTTTTTTTTTTTCGTAAAGGTTATTCAAGCCCAGAACCTCTCTGTCTGTAACCTTGCATAGCTGTAGATGTGTAGCCATACAATGACACCGACTGGATTCTTCCTACAGAGTGGGCCTGGCTAAGGCTCTGGGTTTTTGGGTGAAGTTTCATTTGGAGCGTGCAGACTCAACTGTAGAGTGTACATCATTTATTTTTACCAGATATGAAGGTTAGTGTGACATCAAAACAAAATGGAGACAGTAAGAAGGTATGACACCTGCAGTTTTGATTATGAGGCTACTGCCGAGTCTGAATGCCACACGTGAGAACTTCTGTGTAAAGAAGGAACTGTGTTTTTTTTTTTTTTTGGTTGTGTCAGACCTGATTTGCGTTGAACCTGATCTCTGATTGGCTGGAGCTCTGGGTGCAAAGGGGGCCACGGTTTTGGGTCAGAGGTCAGTGCGAGGGAGGGGGGGAAGCTAGTGGGACTGCAACCCAAAATAAGCTGACTCTTCAAACCTGTAAGCCTCTGCAGTGACCACGTGTTTCCTCAAAATCTAAGACATTCATGCAAGAAATTCACGATCTGAACAGAAAATGTCGCATCTTCGTGTTTTTTTCTCTGATTCCTGTGCTCGGACACATCTAAACCCATGCTTAATGTACAGTGCATGTCCACGTCAGAGTGTACCAAAAAAATAGCACCACCCTCCTAAAGTTAATCTTTAACCATGACTCGGGTATCTTAAAAAAAAAAAGAAGACTTGTCCATCTCCACTTCTGTCGAGCGGATAAGGCTTCGTTGCTTCTTCCTCAGAGACGGAGGGTGTTGCTGTTTTTCTTTCTCTACACTCTCAACGTGAGGAGACCCGGACTGACCGAATGACTCGATCAATCTGAACCTGAAACACTCTAAACATACCTGGCTAAATTCTTCACACCACTGTGACCATAACAATACAAAAAACATCCGTCTTTACTTGATAGCACCATATGAATATTGTTCCCAAATTATAAAGGGGTAAGGGATTATTGGACATTAGTGTGTGTGTGTGTGTGTTGAAGCGGTGAGGTAGGGACACATCCCATGTTGTTGCACTATTTCTCACTGTGTACTAAGCATATCTCCCTGCTGTGTGTGTGTGTGTGTGTGTGTGGGGGGGGGGGGGGACCCTGTGTGTTGTGAGCGTGTACACGAAGCACTTCTCCTAGCGTCGGAGACTTGCATAGCTTCTGCAGGAACCGGGAAGAGCAGTTGTCCGTTCGGACAGAGCCTTTTGGCACAGCCTTGGCGGACAACTGAAGGCAGTACTCAAGTTGCACCATAGAATTCAAAGAGACAATCTGCCCTTATTGCACCATAAGTACGTGTGTGGTGTGTGTGTGTGTTTTTCGTATTTGCACCATATGAAGTGGGATTAGCAGCCAATTGACTCCGTAGCTCGTTGCACCATATGAACACCGATGCTGCTGCTTCTGCTGCGCGTTCGCACCTACTGAATCTGGTTGGCAGCAAATTAACTGATTTGTCCTGTTTGTTGTTGGGTTTTTTTGTAAATCGGCTATAGCACCACAGAAAAATAATGTAAGCTCACTGTTCGTTCACGTTGGTCTAACTTAAAGGGATACGTCAACATTTTTTGGTGTTAGTCTCCTTTTTTTTTTTAAACGTTTGGCTGAAAAATGACACGGCTGCTACAAATTATTATTTTCATGGTTCATTAATCTGTTGAGCATTTTTTGGATTCATTATTTAGTCCTTAACAGAGGGCCGTACTCAATCAAAGTCTGTTTTTTGTCTTGGGGGGTCCTACTGATAGATTGCCTCAAGTGATGTCACTTGAGTCAGGGTCGGTTGGGGCTGAGGCTAACTACAGGTTTGAAAATTAAAATGATCCCCTCTACAGCCTACTCCTGATCTCTGATTGAGGCTAGCAGCTCGAGGAAATTAGCCTCTACTAGCATCACACACCGAAGTGTTGGTAGGTGAGTTGCATTGTGGATAATGTAGGCGGCAGGTTTTGATAAGAAACGGTATCAATTTTTTTTTTTTATCCACCGTTAGTCCGACAATGTTAAGAGTGCAATGCTAAATTGGTCGAGTGCTCTTCTAGATGATCATGATCCGTAAAGATTGGTGGGAACCACTGGTCCCAAATTTTAAAAAGGTCATCACCCATCTACACATCTGTTCCCACTTTCCTCATCAGCATCTCAGTTCGTTCCCTGCCAGACCATCAAAGTTGCTTTGTTGTTTCTCGCCATTTGCTTCTAAGTCTCTGATCCCTGTACCCTGTAATCCTATTGCCTGGAACCTCTACCTGGTTTTGGACTTTAGGTTTCCTGCCTGTAAGTGTATTTATAATCTAAATTTTTGCTTGATTACTGATTTATTTAATCATTATATTATATTAATTGTTGTCAGATAACTTTCTGTCAATCAACTACTCAAGTATTTGTTTCAGCATGAAAAAAACATTTTATATAACGGTCAATTTTACTGATTTAAAACAAATTTGCTTTCAACACGATTTCTTTCCTACAATTTGACACACCTTGACAAAAGAAAAATAAGCACCTGAAAATGTTGACGTCCCCCTTTTTTTAACTCTCTTTACCCGCTCTCAAATGCAACATCTTTCTCTTTCACATTCTCGATCCTCTTGGACAGCAGCTAATAATAACAAGAAGCCTGTGAGTGTTCATCTTTTCTAACCGCACCATCTGAAAGCGTCACATGGCTGTGTTTCACCTGCCCTACCACTGACATGGGACTGGAGAAAAGGCGCGGCGCGTTTTGGACGGCAAAAAAAACTTTTGCCGCATTCCAAACGCTTGTGTCTACTCGCCCGGTGTCGAGGCGGCCCCCCTGATGGCGTGTGGTTTGGGAAGCAACGTCCCCCGTCGACGGACTGATGACCGACATCTCGTGCTTTGTCGCCTGCCAATGTAGCAGCTTGGATCACAGGGATAAACAAACCAAAGAAATAAATAATGAGCCACACATCACAGCTCAGCCGTGGGTGGCTTCGGAGGAGTTGATATTGGACTCGTTACAGTAGGAGACGAGTCATTGAGAGGGTTGTGACGATTAACGACCAAAACTGTTTTGTGTCAGCTTCAGTGGCAGCACCCTGTTAGCGTGAGACCAACATAATTAAGACTTCACACGAAAATGTGGTAGACACAGTTCAAAAGTAATTAGCCTTGCATTACCTAGCAAGGTAAACCGACAGAGTAGCTGAAGAAAATCTAACCTCCCGACATAACAGGGAATGATGGAGATGAACTGTTAGACCCCTAGATGGCATACTTGTTAGTATGTGCTGCCTTATGCCTCTTGCATTGGGGAATATTTATGATATAACCATACATAAGTAACACTGAAAACCTCAGCAGCCTGTCACACGTATTCCGCCAACATGGGAATTCATCTGTAAGATGATGGTGCCACTGTGTTTTTTGGGATTCTTCTGTTTCACTTTAAAACTGGAACATTTTGGAGTCTCCATAAGAACGGTAGCATTAATATCATATTTAGCTCTCGTTCCATGCTAACACCATAGCATACACGCTTGTGAGTGTGAGAGAGAGTAACAGTCCTCTTGGCAATAAAAAGATAATTTCTTTAACACGTGGCCTGTAGATTGGTAACGTTTAAAGCTGTCTCAGCTAATATCTCAGCTATCTCACTGAGTTTAGCCGATGTAGCAAGTTTTTTTTTTGGCACAGAACATTTTTATTTGCACAGTTTCACATTGACAGCCATTCAGAAACAGGAACATGACATTGTTTTAGAGGTCTTATTTTGAGCTGCTTTGACTTCTCCTGTTCTCACTTTTGGAGTTAATGTTGCTAACTGTCGTCATGTATCGTGTATGCTTTAGTGTTAGCATTCTTAAAGAAATAGTTTTAGAAAATGCGCTTATTGTCTTTCTGGCTGAGGGATGATACCTCTCCTTTCTTTAATTTCAAACATAGCAAAGCTAGCTGATTCCCTCAGCTCTGCTAATGGACTCCTGACTCCAGCTCCATGTTTACGGTGCAGACATGAGAGCGAAACATAACTAACTCTGGCAAGTAAACAAATATGTGTATTTCCTAAAATGTCAAACCATTCCTGTAGCGCAAACTTTGAGTGAAATTTGGAATTTGCTTGAGTGTGTGTCTCTGTCTCCATCTTTCCCATCATGCTCTGCTACTCTCCCTGATAACCTTGTCAACATACCTCCAAAAACGATTTGTCCAACTGCTTTGTCCCCAGTCGACAACAACGTCACGGTACATAAAAAACATCCCTTCTATACATAGAAAATATATACACTACCTTTTGACTAGACTAACGACGACATGTTCACAAATTCCTTAGTGACGTTCTTACTTTGTGTCACACCTTTTTATTCTACTGAAACCCGTGGAAGTGCGAGCGACACAACGTAAACGGCATGCGGTGGTCCAAGACTCCTATGTGAAGCCGCGCTCCTTTTTCTATTTTTAGTTCACAGCTCAGCACGAACGTGTGGTATTAATTCACTGAGACCAGATGAAGAGTGGACAGAGGAGTTGGAAATAGAGCGTCAGAAGGATGAGCAAGGAAGGAGATGGACTCGCGCTGAAGCAGCTTGTTGAGTCATGGCAATGGGACTCGCAGGTTGTGGTGCCCGCAAGGAATGTGTGTGAATATGTGTGTGTGTGTGTGTGCATAAAAGTGTGACTGATTACTTTTATGTCTGTGTGCTTACATCAAGTACGATGTTGTGCGTCTGAATCTTCTCTAAATCTGAACATCCATGTGTACGTACATGTTTTTTTAGGGTGCACATGTGCTTATGTGTGCTGATGTTTGTGTGTTGACTTGTGTGTGTCAGAATGAGGACTCATACTGCAACAGTTCATACAGCAGGGGTCCGTCACGGTAGCGAATGCCCACAGCGGCCGGCGTTATGTACTGCAGGATGTTTATAGTCCTCCGCAGGCGCCTGTCTACGTAGTGTGCGTCCCACGCTGGGTAACGCTTCCTGGGCATGTCGATTTTTATGAGCGGGCCCTCGGCCTTGGAGGTGAGGATGGGCGCCGACCTCACCTGGAAGACGGGAAGACACGTCTCGGCCACATCCTCGTCCGTCTCGGACTTGGCCATGTGGGCCGGGGTGGGCGGGGCGGTGGGCGGGGCCGACGGGGGGAGGGGGAGACCCCAGAGCAGCTGGGCGCAGCAGGACGAGGCGGGGCTCGGCTGGAGGTGGGAGGTGGCGGGGTGCAGGAAGCCGTAGTACAGCAGCATGACCAGGACGCCGCCGGCGAACGTCAGGTAGACGCCACACAGCGCTGGGACGGCGTAGGAGTCAGTCAACACTGGGTCCCTATAGGTGTACCTTTTAGGATGGTGGCGACAGACAGGGTTCAATTCAGGTGTCTACTTGTACTAATGCTATAACTTTTTAAATTTTGATTAAACATGATATTGTATTAGTTGCATCCAGGTTCAAGATGCAAGGAAATGCAACTCACCACAGTCCAGTCAGGATGGTGTTCTCGGCCAACACCACAATGTAGTACGCCACCATTCTGTACCGCGTCCGGCCCTCCTTCACGTTGAACCAGCAGAAGATGTAGACGATGCCGACCACCATGTTGAAGAGCACCTCCTCCCACTTGGACATGCAGAAGTCGGTGCCTCCGTGCACCACCCAGAAGGCCATGGCGCACCAGTGGACCACAACAAAGATGCCGAAGTAGATGTGGAAGAGGGAGGCGAAGAGGGCGAGCGAGAGGACGCGTGACGAGATGGTGAAGAGGCGCCAGAAGAGGTGCAGCAGCGCCCCGCGGTAGCTCATGCTGCGCTGGTCGTCACGGGAATCCCGCAGCAGCTTGTGGTAGGAGGCCAGGACCCAAGCGAGAGACAGGAGGGAGCCCAGCGAGGAGATGCCTATAGAGAGTCAGAGGAGGGTCACAGAAGGCGAAAACAGAGAACAGAGGTGGCTGATGATGTGGGTACTTTTTATTTCTGTGTGACTCAATCAGAACAAAGTAGAATCAAGTTTTCATGGTTCGTGAAACAAAAAGCACACAAATTTCATTATGAGTCAGCTGGGGTGTTTTGTGTAACAATGTAAGCGCATCCTTAAATACAGCAGTGTGTGACGCAACAAACATTTGGTAATGGCACTGAATGGTATGAGCCTGAAACTGTTATTTTGAATGTCCCAGCTGCTGTGTGCATCCGCCCCCTGTACTAGTCACATATTTGCATAAAAGTAGAAGGTGTCCCTAAACTCCAGAGGCATAGGGATGAATAACACCAGTGGGTGGCCGCCTAGATGATACATGTTCTGGATGAATAAGGAAGAGTAGGCCGATGGAGTTCGGCTAGCACGTCCCCCGGACACCTATGATTGCACTTTTTTTCTAGGACTACCAGAACCAAAAGCACTGAAAACTGCACCATCTGCAGCCACAAATTACTGAGCATGATGTGTGCACATTCCTAATTACTGTTTGTGCAGCTGTTACTGTATGTGCTTTGTGGTCTACATGAAAACAGGGCGTTGTGTTTTTGGTAAATGTGTCCATCCACCCACACTGCAGCGTCTCGGCCCGGTTCTCCTGGATCATGATGCAGAGCTGCAGGACCAGCTGAGGTGCGGACTCCAGGAAGGTCTCCAGCAGCCGCAGCATGTTGACGTCCGCGTACTCGAACATCATGGCCCAGTACCAGCGCCGCTGGTGCTCCTTCTGCCGACGCGACATGATGCCCAGGTACAGAGTCCTGATGTACCTGCAGGGGATCAGAGGTAAGAGCACTAATTATAAACGCATCATTTTTCGGCCCTATTGTTTTTTTTCCCTCAGTCATTTTTCATTTATTTTCTTTCTCACTACTTCCTGCGTTTTTCCTGCTTGTGACTTTACTTTTAAGATGCTCCCTTCTACTACTGCTATCATTAATTATTGATGAAATATTAATCGGATTATCCTACTCGATTAATCGATCATCAGAAAAGAAAAGAGCTACCATCAGCTTCTTTTTTGACAATCAATCGTTGCAAACATTTGCTTTTCTTCATCACATATGATAGTACCCTGAGTATCTTTTGGTCTGGGATGTTGGTTTGGATAAAAATAGCACCTTCATAAATGATTGTGGCCATTTTCACTCTTTCAGGAAAACTATCAACAGATTACTCAATAGTTGAAGCTCTAATGCGGCTACGATGTATAGCGCTATCGAACTTGTACTGTAAATATTTCTAGGTTTCATCACAGTCTGATCGTTGATGGAACATCTTTATGAACAAAGATGGAGGAAACTACAGTACATGTGGGTGGGATGTAGGCAGCGGTTTCCATTAAATCGCCCAAGGGCACTCACAGACTCTGTGTGGATGCATGTATGTGTTTATGTATGTACGTGCGCAAATCCTCCTGGTTCCCCGTGAGCGCATTACTAATACCCGTGCACGGGTGTCAACGTGTGTGTGCATGTACTCCTACATTATGCAGGAGTCTGCATGTGCGGCTCCATGTTTGAAACATATGAGCTTTATTCGCAAAACATAAATAATGCAGCATCCCTGGGAAAACGCCCACATGTGCATGCATGCCACTTCAGTCACATACCAGTCTGGCTTAATGCAGATGCCTGTGGGCGATCAATCATGGGAGGGCTTCTGGCTAATCAATGATCGAGTGGCACGTTGAGGAGGGAGTGTCTGCTACCTGGAAACTCCAATGTGGCCTGCATTATCATTCCCATACTTGGTTACAAGCACAAGCTTGTGGACCATGGACAACTTACGATGTAAATATTCTGGACGGACGAGCCAAAGTGCTTGTCCGGCGCCTGTGGGATAAACCTAGAGACTAAGATGATCCTGCGCTCTCAGAAGAACTCCTCAGGACTCAGAACACCTGGGTAGAGGAGCTCTTGAAACCCATAGTCGTCTATCACTGCAACATTCCAGCTCACATGGACCAGCCCAATGTCACCCATGAGGCTACTATCTTTTGGATCGCCTCCCAAGTTGCCAATCTGCGCACAGAGGAATCTCATGGCACGGGTAACTGGTCAAGGGTAGTCCTTCAAGGGTAATTGGTCAACGGTAATACCAAAAAGACCCACTCAGTGCCTTGGTTGGAGATCTGCGCTGAGCTTACTCCGCCAATTGGACGAACAGTGCTCGGGACGGATTCCTGAACGGTTCTATATTGGTTCAAATCGGACTCCTGCAGGTTTACGGTCTTTATCTGGACCCAGATTGCTGAGATCCAGGAGCTCACTGGCTAGCTCGGATGTTCACGTCAGGACTGTAGAAGTCAATATTAAAGACTAAACACGACCAGTTAGCAAGTTCTTTGTGCTTCCTGAACTTCCAGATGACAGCGCTCCCTCATGACAGCATCGTTACTGGTGGCCCTTTTTAATAATAAGCACATTTGCAAATGTGGGTGCGGTTCACATCAGGTCTGGCTTAATGCAGAGGCAGGGCAATACCAATCATGGGAGCCGCTCCTGGCTAATCAACAATCCAGAGGCACGGTGAGGAAAGAGGAGAGTTTCTGCTGCATGAAACCTCTTTATCCTTTCCATACTTTGGCACATGACACACGACTATGTGTGGTCTGATGACACGGTACGTTTTAAACATCTGGAAAATGGACGGTACAGAGTTCATTGGTTATGGACATATTTTCCTCTTGTCCATACAATATGCATGCCTATACGTTTGATTTGCTGCGCTGTATGTTATTGAGTTACCATGACATGATTTTATTTATTTTGTTTTGCTATAATTTTATTTTATTAACGTTTTACCATGATCAATTTATTCAGTTTTGCATTTAATTTTTGTTATTTTCTCTACTTAATTTGGTCTCTTCGGCGTCTCTCCATTTTCGTCTCGTCAATTATTTGTAAAGCACTTTGAATTGCGTTTGATTTGTTTGAAAGGTGCTACACAAATAAACATGCTTGAGTGACTTATTGATTATCCACCCTGACTTCCTGTGTTTAGATCAGGGGTGAGGGGCCATCCCATATATTCCAACCTATTCTTATTATCCTAGTCTTCAGATACGTGAAAGCTTCTAACCAAACCATTTTAATTAAAGCCAAATGAGTGGATTATACAGCTTTAAGATAACACACAAACACCAAAATTATGTTTGTCCTTGACTCAAGAACAATGAAGGATAAATAACCAGCATCGTTTGTTTGGCTTTTCAAAAAAATCTGTTAACAGGAAGTCCTAGTATTCAGGGTAAGGATTGAGGCTTTACTGCGCAGCGTAGACACTTCAAACCTACCGAATACAGTAGATCTTCATCCCCTCTACTCTCACTCCTCTTGCTCTTTTTTCTACTCTCCTCCCCCCAGTTTACGTGTTGTGTATGTGCAACCTTTTCTCCCTCCTCCTCCTTCCCCACCCCTCCTTCCCCCCACAGCCTCTCCATCTCTAAGTGATCCGTCTCAATCAGGCCGTACCATTTCGTCAGCCACAAACATCCCCACTCCCTCCTCCATCTTCTTCTTCCTCCATCTCCTTCTCCTGCCCCTCCACGTGGGAGAGTCCATTCCGCAGGCTGAGGGGGACGACTACTGGGTGGGGTGCATGGAGGTAGAGGTTTGCATGTGTCCGTGTGTGTATACGCGAGGGCCGATTTTAAACCTACAACCACAGAGAGGCCGAGGCAGAGGAGCTGAGTAGCACAGCAGGAGGTCAACACACACACACTCATCACTCTACTCTCCCTGCTGACCGCCCAGAGGCAAGTGGACACCATTAAGGAGTCTTCTTAGAGAGAGGGGAGGGGAAGGGAATGAGAGTAAACGCTGTCCTTGCATAGAGGGCTAGGAGGGAGACAAACAGTGCACTACTGCTACTACTGCTACTACTGCTAGTACTGCTAGTACTGCTTCTGTTAAAACTACACAAACAAGTATGTTAAATAAGACGTGCGTCTGTATAAGAGCAAAAGGGTCCATGTGTGTTTCTGGTTTTTCCCGCCAGTGCTTTTAGCACCACAATTAGCACCTACCCCTGTCCAACTGCGTGTGTGTGTGTGTGTGTGTGTGTGAGTGTGTGAGAGAGAGAGAGATTGAGAGAGAGATGTGTAGCCAGAAGCGCAGATGCTCTCCCTCTTTGTACTCTCCATGCATGCTGACACTCACAGGAAGGGCCATGACACCGTTTTTCCACTGGTCTCACACACACAAGAGCATGCACACACGCAAACACAGATTCACACTTACACAAATATGCACACATGCACACAGACCCAACTTCTCTGTTCTTCAACTAAAGCGAAGGACCCCTGACTGGGACGCTGTCCATGGTGCTGAAAATTACACTGTGGATTGAGGGCACAGTGTGTCAGTGACTTACATTCTGCTTTTTTATTTCCCCCCCCCCCCCCCAACTAGAGATTGTACAGTATGAGTTGCAGAATTCACTTTTCATACGGTGACCCCAAAAAAAAAGAACAGAAACTTAGATCACTGTGTCTCATGACTGCCTTTTCTGTGTCTGCCCCCCCTCACTGCCTCTCTGACTGTCTCTCTTTATCGGCTAACTGTCTGTCATTCCCAGATAGTAAGTGAAGCGCTGGGGGGGGGAGCCTTTCCTTGTCCTCCTCTTGCTCTTCCTCTCTTGCCTGTCAGTGTGAAGCAAGCTTTGCCTTCTTCCAGCTACATCGGGTAGACACCACTCAACCCATTAAGTGTGCGTGTGAGAAAAAGCTTGTGTGAGAGAGAGGGAAAAGGGGGAGGGAGTGTGGTGACAGATTAGGATCAGGTGTGTGTTGTTGTTTGTGACCCCCCCTCCCCCACCTTACCTCCACACTTGTCCCAGCTGGAGGATGTGTATGGTGGCCTGCCACAGCCAGATGGTGGCCAGCTGCAGGCGGTCCCTGCCAGGATACAGGCACCCCAGAGCCACCGCGCCCCGCTTGGTCAGCCCCTCCACCTCCCCGAGCCCCCCGCCGGTGTAGTCCTGCACGAACCAGCGAAAGCTCAGAATCTGCACCAGCACGGACGGCACCAGCACAAAGAAGAGCGTGAGGCCGAACCAGAGGTAGTCCTGCCTCTGGTAGTACTCGTTCGCCAGGCACAGGTCCGTACCAACGTCCCAGAAGAAGACGATGAGGGCAAAGATGATCCAGAGGCAGTCCAGCCACAGCTGCTCGCGGGGCGGGCAGTGAGTCTCCCGGATACCGAGCCCTCCTGCGTGCTGGACCCCGCCGAGAGAGCCGAGGCAGGCTGAGCGGCAGCCCCAGTAGCAAGCGGAGGTGCGGCAGCACTGGCAGATGTGGATCGCGGCGGAGTCCATCGGCTCCTCGCCGTCAACATCGTACAGCTGCGCGAAACCGCCGCTGCCGTACCCGACCCCGGCTTTGCTGCCGTCCGACTGCGCGGCCATGTTCCCCTTCCCGCTCCTGCCCTCCTGCGAAATGCACGACAACCGCACCGTGGTGCTTTCTCGCGGGGCGCGGATTTCACGTCACTTCCCAGATACCTGCTGTCCCCTTCGCTCTCGCGCAGCGGCGACTGCTGTGTCTCTTTCCCGCTCGGGGCGCAAGGAGCCATCAGAGCCAGTGGCCGCGCGACGGCGGATCCCCTTCTTCCTCGTCCAGTCGGGACACCGCCACCGGGCGCTCGCGAGCAGCAGTAGAATCCTTACCCGTTCTAGTCCAGCAGCCCTGAATCATCCCGTCCTGCGCACGCGGTCATCTAGGACGGGGGGAGGCTATGACGTAATGCATCTCCCGCTGTTCTTAAGACGTGTGTGGATGTGTGTGTGTGTGTGTGGGGTGGGGGTGCGCACCGGACACTAGGAACCACGACTAGCGCTAATATAAACCTTCCCGTTCAGTCAACCGGAGGACCCCCGACTCCTGTCTCTCATCCAGCCCGCACTCCGGCTGCAGGTACCCGGCATCCGCTGCAGCCACCAATCCGCTCCTTTCCGCAGCTCCAGCCCCTCTGCAGCTCCAGCCTCAGCTCCTCACTTTCTCCCTCACACTCTCACTCCGCCCCCTACCGGATGAGGAACCTCAACCCAGAAGAACCCACGTGCGTCAGAATATATATATATATATATACATATACAAAATACACTGTATTGGAACAGGGTGGATTGCTTTCTAATGAAATCAGCTAGTTTTCTCCATAGGAGGGAAAATGAGATTTCCAGCGTCTGACATTCACCTCTCCATCATCATCCTTTCCTCCACCTTCCATACCCTCTCTCCCAATAATCCCCCTCCATCTATCCATCCATCTCTCTCTCTCTTTCTCTCTCTCCACGTCCCACCTCTCTCACACTCTCCATCTATCCCTCCAGTGGGCTGACTGCCCCGTGGCTCCGCCAGCCTAATCAACCGTCACATATGTGTGTGTGATCCCTGCAGGGAGATGGAGAGGGTTTAGGAATACGAGAAACTGGGATGGACTCTATGTGTGTGTTTGTGTGTGTGTGTGTGAGAGAGAAGAGTATAGGAACTAGGGAGTTAGAAAGCCGCGAGGCCGCGGATGGAGAAGAGGGATGGAGTTAGAGGACGGATGAAGGGAGCATGAGAGAGAGAGAGCGAAAGAGAAAAGATGATTCGAGCGGAAGCTGCTCCAAAGGGATGAAAAGATTGACAGGAAGAATGCACGAGAAAGAGAGAGGATGACTGGAAGATTTGAGGGAGAAAATGGGTGTGTCGGGGACGGAGGAGGGGGAAAAGGGGGATTAATCCACAAAATATGGAGATGACGAAGGAAGGAGGGATGATTTAGGGAAGTAAATGAGAGTGAGATTAGAAGCAATGTTTTTTTTTTATCATAGAGAAATAATAAAGGGCACTCAGTGAGTATTCCTATCAAACTGAAGTGGCATGCACAGCCCACATCTTAAACACGTGCATGCTCAGCCACCCTTCTCACGAGCGTGACACACACACACACACGCACACACGCGCCTAATTTACTTTGCCTAACCGCTCGCACACACACGCACACAGGCTCAGAAATATGCAAAGCACGTGCTGCATATCTTCATCGTGCACGCGTTTGCTCCTCGTTCTCAGAAGCATGTTTCTGTGCAAGCAATTGCACTTTATCTCTGTCTCTGTCTCTCTCTCTCTCTCTCCCTCTCTCTCTCTCTCTCTCTCTCTCTCTCTCTCTCTGTCCAGTTGCCTCCTGGTTGCCATGACGACCGCGGCTGGAGGATAGGGAGGCGATGGTTAAACATATGCGTATGTTTGTGTGTGACCCCTGACACTTGCACTTAATGCCAATAACACCAAATATGTCTGGGTAGATGTTTGGTGCACATTTCTTTTCATGAATTAAGAAAAAATGAAATCCTTAAAGTCAAGGGTGCACATTGTGTCACATCTGGGAAAACATGTAAATCCAAACTAATTGATCGAGGCTCAATATGCCACAAAAAAGCTTTTTTTTCAACAGTATTGGAGGGAAAACGTGTGAAATTATACAATGAATGTACAAAAAATGTCACTTACATGCAGTAAAAACCCAAACCTCCTCACATGAAGGATGCAGTCTCCACTGTGCAATATTTATCAGAAATGAATCCACCAAAACGCGAGAGGACTGGAGATGAAATGCTGCCTGATGATTTGGTTTAGTTCAACACAAAAGCTTATAAGCAGCGGCAGCAGCTCCTGGGTCAGCAGTAAGCCTCAAGAGATCGAAACAATCATCTCGTTCTGGGTTGTTGGAGTCGGGAAATGCAAATTAGGAGTAGCAACATGTGACTGTATGCAAAACCTTATAGGGAAGCTAAGCACACTGAAGATATAACTAATCGGGCGCGTTCATTTATTTTCTGCTCACAGAGGCGAAGTCTACTTTTATGCTTATTAGAGCTTTTTTGAGTGTGTGTTATTTGGGCTTCATTTTCAGGCACACAAATGCAGAGAGCCCCCAAATGTGGCCAACTGTTTCCAACCAAGTTGTTTTGGAGTTGGTTTATCGACAGCATCAGGCAGAAAATGTCTCTTTTCCAGGGTGTTACGAGAAGAGGATTATGAGAATAAACACACTTAAGCGTTGACGACTTTCTTGCTCCTTTTGGGTCAAGAAATACAGCGGGGATGGTAAAGGAGCTACCACGGGTTGCTCTCCACCGAAGGACCCTTTAAGGGTTTTGCCGCCACGGTCAAGTCGAGTCAAGACACGAGGAACACGAGCTACTGTGAACACAGGTTGAAAACATGTTGATGTCCAAGGCCCCGAAAGTGTTTACTGAGAAGCAAATAAAAACGGAGGCGCTTAATCGTGGCTTTGACTAAGTTATCTCACGGCCCTACGCACAGCCCTGGTGTCGGACTGACTCAGAGAAGTTAGCGCCAAACTGTGCCTCAGATGTCTGGTATCATTAATAATCAGCGTGAGCCAGTAATGAGTAGTATATATGCATCACTCTGCAGAGAGTCTCGGGCCTTTGCAGCGTACTGTACTGTGCGTGAAATTCAATTTATGTTAAAAAAAGAAAGAAAGATAGATTTATATATATGAAGTGCGAGGAGGAATAATGTTAGTTGTTTATTCGCCTGTGTCACTGACGGCAAATTAGCCGGCTTGTTATGACAGACAGTCGTGGGAGTTTCGGGGGAGTGAGAGGCTCGCTGCAAACAGACTGACTCTGAAAGCGATGGGAACATATTAGACTCCACAATCTGCTGGGGCGTAAATATTTTCACACTGCTGAGAATCACTTGGATCATTTAGGGCTGGAAAGCATGTTTGTGTCCAAACCGTCTGTTGCTCGCTGTCGGAGTTTGATCTCTGCGTTCTTTTTTGTTGCTTTGGTACATTTTGAGTTATTGCAGTTTATTTCTCTCGTTTGCCCATAAAAGAGTTGCAAAAAACGACTCCTGCCGCTATCAATCCCCAAGTGAGCATTTCGCAGTCCACCGAGAACCTCTAGTCTCCAAGTATATAAAAATTCTATGATGAAGTTAATACAGAAGAAGGCATGTGTGCATTGCTTCATCAACCAATAGCCAACTTTAGTGTTTTCTTCATTAAAATTCATGCCAAACCGAAGCTAATGTGTTCTATAACGCAACAGCATTTTTATTGTTTGTTTCCATTGTGTCTCGCTGACCTCTAGAGGTCATTCCAGGAAAATGAAAATCCAATATTTTATTGTATTGCATAACCAATGCATTCGGGGGTCCAAACACCTTTGTACCCAAGTGTGTCGCAGAATGATCTAAAGTTAGCTCCTTTGTGTTTCAACAGGGGCCTCCTGCAGCACATGGGAGCATACCAGAAAACCCTGGAGATCACCTACGCTCAGAGAGAGGGGATAGGCGCTTTGTTGGAGGCAGCCGGGCAGAGGTGGGGGGACATCCTGTTTTTAACACCCGTCAATGTAACCTTGGATTGTTATTCAACTTGTGATTTGAGATTCAGAGCGTCACCCTGGCTCTTTAGCTGCCAGTTTCCAAGCGTCGTAAAATAATTTTAGAATTGCAAGGTGGAAATGTGTCTCTCCACGATAATGCCATTTTGCGTGGTGGATTATCTGAGAGAACTCATGCATACCCATGCAGATGCAACACGCGCCTTTCCTCTCAGACATTTTTGGAGATGTCTAAAATGTATAAGATGATAACAGTCGTGTAACTCTTTTTGACCCATTTGGAACCTAACCACTCGCCGCTCTACGTGTTTTCAGCTTGCGGCGTGGCGGGCGCGTGTGTTACCTGGGCTGGGGCCCCCTGGGTACGCTGGGCCTCATCGAGTGTGTCCCCACATTCGGAGCAGGTGAGGGGAATCTGACGTGTCGGCACTTCGATTGCACCAGAACGACCACGTTTTCTGGGTGATAATATTGTTGCAAAACTCGGGCATAAAGGAAACAATTAATTAATGATCAGAGGCGATGCGTTTTACCAGGTTTGCTTTGACATCTGCATGATATGTGTCCTCTCTGTGTGTGTGTGTGTGTGTGTGTGTGTGTGTGTGTGTGTGTGTGTGTGTGAGAAAGGCTGTGAAGATGTTCGTGCTTCATCAGCAGAGGATACAGAGAGCTGAACAACAATGAGGGTCCACTGGTATGTGAATGGAAACAATGGATTAACTTTTTAAACAGAAGAGGGAAACACCACATAGTTTATGAACATGTAATTATTGTACAGAAATACAGAATAAAAAGGTGCCGATTTAACATTTCTCCCACCTACAGTAGTGCCGTCAGTAGGCTACCAGCTGACTCCAAACACAAAGCTTTCCGCTTCGGCTCATCTGTGGGTGTTAAAGAAATCCTTACATGGTCTTACAAAGTATTAATATGACTGGAATCCAGTGTAATCCAATTAAAATGAAATCCAGCTCTCATTTTGCAGTGCGTGATGACACATCTGTCTCCGCCGTATCTGACTTTTTAGATTAACCCAGAGCAGGATTAGTATGTACCTGCTTTGTGAAACCCAGTAGGACTTGTCTGCTTTCAATGAATCTGCTTAAGTCTTTATTACACCGCTGGTTGGTCTTCATTCAGTCGAGAGTTACTACGAATTACTCTGACTTTGGTTTCTCGGAATGTGCAAGTAAAAAAAGGACAAACAAACTTGTAAAAAATGTATTATTTAATATATTTAAAGTTATATTGTTTAGGATTTCACATGTGTTAATGCTGTGAACTTCTTAGTGCTGCAAGTCCCAGGGTTCAGTTTGTTTGTGCATGTGTCATTTCCTGTGAACACTATTTGAATTCAGCACTGGGACGGCGGACTCCGCCACTGACGATGCAAATTACGTTGTATAAAGTCGTAAATGCCATCAAATATTGGGTTTGATGTGATGAAACATAGGAAGTAACAACTACCGCAAAAAATACTGTACATGTTTCTAATGTACACGGTGTATGCTTTAGGAGGTTTCCAATCATATCGTGTCTTTGCTGTCCTCTAGAGTCCCGACTTTTGCATCGCACACGAGGACTTCTTGCGTCTGGTCCTGCCCTCTCTTGATGACCGGGACGCCGTTCTTCTCATCTACACGCACTCGGGTGAGACATTTTAATTTTTTTCCATGTTTGGACTCCATATCACATCGACGCCGCGTGTCCTGACGGTGTCTCAGCACAGGCAACGTCGGCGAAGTGGCGGAGCTGGCGAGCACAGTGAGAGAAAAGACGTCCAACCTCCACGCCGTTTATCATCGGGTTGATGGAGACACTGCAGCTGCTGAACAACAAGTAGCTGTCAGTCTGTCTGTCTGTCTGTCCATCCATGAATCTAGTAAAGTCTACTTTTTTATTTTGCAGGATGACATCAACAAGCTGTGTTTATCTTCACTAATATTCACTTGGCCGTCACCTGCTTCAGGGATCTCACTGCACATGGTACAGCAGCAAAGACACACACACACACACACACACACACACACACACACACACACACACACACCCACGCACACACCCACACACACACGGACACACATTGACTCAGTGACTCATTGGAGCACGATAAATAACAGTTCTGCCTCATTTACTCTCTTTTTCTCTGTCTCCCACCCTCCTCCAGCAGAGCTGTAAAACTAATTTACTCTTCATCGATTTTCAGTTTTTCTTATTTCTTGTGTTCTTAAAATCTTATTTTTAGATGACAGTTATTTTATTTTTTTCCACTGTTGCCTTTGAGTCAAGCTTTCGTAAATGTAGAGAAAAATCAATCCCGGCTCCTCTCTCTCTCAGCAGTGGGAGCTGTCCACGAAGCTGCTGCTGAACGCCGTGAGCACCGGCGCTCACGTCCTGAAGGGGAAGATCTACCAGAACCACATGGTGGACCTGCAGGTCACCAACAGCAAACTCTACCGCAGAGCCACACGTTTACTGCAGGTATGTAAAAATGCACCTTTAACGTGAAATAAACTGGATGTTGAACCGACTACTCCACCAAAAACAATGCAGCCCAGATACCAACCAGTTCTCCTGAACTGTGATACTACCTGACCCGAGCTTTTCTGGTAGTTCATCGATGCGATGAAACACAGATTTATAATTCTTCGTTTTCTTTGGACAAATATGTTATCGAATTTTTCAGCATAATATAACATTATAAAAACATACACTATACATTGAACATAAAGGCACACCTAAACAAAACACATAAAGGCACTTTGAATATAATGGGAATAATGTTATTACACTATGGTGGAGAAAAAGAAACGATCTGATGCTTAATAATAATAAAACCGTTCCAAAGCCAAAAATATGAAAATGAAAATTTCAAAAGAAAGCCATAGTAATACTACCCCCTCCAGACATTTAATGAATGAGCCCCATATCTTATCTTTTTCTATATATGTAAGTTTGTGCATAGCCAGACAATGCAGCAATCCATCAACTTTGGTTGCTTGGTCTAGTCATGGGTTTCCATGGAAACAGCGTTATATTGTGCTCACATGGTGTACTTTCTTAAATAAACTGAAATAATTCAGGTTTTAGAACTAGATTTTGACACAGGGGTCCCTCCAAGATTATGTAACAATGCAGGACATATTGTACGTTAGTGGTGCAACTTCCCAACACATTTGCAAGAAAATCATCAGTAGATTGACAGTGAACGCTGAAAGTCTCCTTCTGCTTCCAGAAGCTGTCCGGTGGTCCGGAGTCCCGGTGTGAGGAGACTCTCCTGAAGACCGTCTACCGGGTGGACGAGCTGACGGCGGACATCACGTCCTCCGACGTCAGCGCACATGCGCGCGCTGCCAGAAGCGGCACCAAGGTGAGGAGGCAGAGCGGTGCATAAAGAGGAACGTATGGATTGGAGGCTTGTCTCCTGTTACATCTTCTCTGTGTGTAGGCGGTCCCTCTGGCTTTGGTCTGTTTGCTGACGGGTCGATCTCTCCAGGAGGCGGGGACTAATTTGGAGCAACAGCCAATCGTGAGGGAGGCCGTGGAGGCGTGCCTGTCATAATTGACATGGCGGGTTGTCATCTACCCACACAGTCATGTAATCAACCCTCTATATCCCCTCCACGGAGAGGTCATAGGTCAGCAGATTAACTGATTTCTACCACATTTAGTGTAATTACAACAATCGAGTCAAAGGTCATCCATTATTGGTTATTGCTTTGATTATTATAAGTCAAAAACTACGCTGTTTGTGAGAAAGAGTTTGAATTTTGGCACCTGTGGACGGCCTTAAATACAACACCGTGTTTTAACACTGGAGGGCAGACTTGACACCTCAACAGAAGCATAATAACCTGAAAATGTACTAGTAGACACTGTTTTTATAAAAGTAGCTTCACATACGTAGGTACAAGATGTTAGAATGAGAAGTGTGTGCAATAAAATCAGGAAAATGTCAGAATAAAAATTCAATCTGATGCACTTTTTCCCACGATTGGCATAATTACCGCACAACTGAATTATGTTAAAATGTCTATAACTGACATTTTAACCCCCCCGTGTGCTGTAACAGTATTCTGCAGGTACAGGCTCTACCATATCGGTCCATGTGATGTAAATTAGCCTCAATCCCTTTGTGGCTCACAGGTACTGGATTAGCCTGACGCCTGTGTATCTTGAGAGCAGTTGAGCAGCTTTGGAAACCTTTGGAGCGGAGCCAAGCGCAGTGGGGTGGGGGGGGGGGGGTGTTTCGCACACCACCACGCCGGGTTAGGAACACGAGAATCTTCCTTTCCTGTGCACTTATTTATTCACATCAACATGATTACATTCATTTGCTAGAGGTACACGATGTTCACTTGGTGACGTCACAGACTGATAAGCAGCATAGGCGCACACACTCACACCCTTGGTACCACATACAGGAGGAGCCTGGAGCTCAGCTCATTTAGCGGGTTAAAAGTATATATTTCCATCGTTCTTAATGAGCAGATTTGATCCATTCCAGCCAATTTAACAACCTCTGTGATTCTGCAGGAGAGCCACTAACAGAGAGAGAGAGGGGAAACAATCTTCAAGATCTCCCCCTCTGTTTCCATCGATCTACCGCCATGTAACCATGGATACAGTAAGGCATCAGCGTCACGCTGTCGTTCCGCACTGCTGGTCATGCAAACGCACACCTCTTACATTTAAACAGCAGAGGAGAGTTTAACCTGAATTTCCGAACGCTCGCCTCAGAGATGCTTCGTTTTGGAAGTTTTGTAACTGCAAACCCGGGAATAAAAATCCCGGCCAATTATCGGACGACATAAGTTAATGAGGTATAATTGCTGAATTTACATCGTACAATAAAGCTACTAAAATACAATTTGCGATTTAGAAATAAATATTTTTTTTCTGTCAATTTTGGAGTGTTAAGTGATCCAAAAGTAACTTTAAAGTATAGATCAAGCACCAGGCTAGCTGTTTCCCCCCTTTTCCAGTCTTCGTGCTAAGCTAAGCTAACCGTCTCCTGGCTTTAGATTCATACTTAGCGCCTAGACCCTAGAGTGGTATCGATCCTCTCGGCCTCGCTCTTGGCAAAAAAGCAAACACTTCCCAAAAAATGTCAAACTATTCCTCCCAGGTAATCAGGTTACGTCACAGAGCTTTAGGCGATTTAAAACAGCGGGCTTCTTTACGGACAACAGATTTAAGTGGGTAGTTAAGTAACAGCGAGGAGATGACCTTACAAACCCCAGAGAATGAAACAAGAAAATACACAAAGAATTGAACTGATAGTATCAATACACTGGTTCTGTTAAATACTACAGAAACAGGCAATTAACATCTAACATATCTCCGAGGTACTTGGTAAATTCATAGCTCTATGATTCAATATATCAATACACCTGTGGTCCACTGAGTTCACATAATCCACCCATAGGTGTCAAAAATGGTATTTTTTTGTTTCAAAAATATACCTTATTTATACACATACAATACAGAAATAGACATATCCCTTCGTACGTACAATTCACTTAAAAATATATATAATTAAATAGGATAAGGTGGTCGTTTCAAGATTCTACGCCCGATCCGGAGTGATAAAGTGCTTCGAGTGTTTCGAGTTTGTGGTTGCAGTTTGTGAACCTACATAGTTCTACCCGCGTGGTCGCTGACAAGGGTTTATGGGAGTCTGAGTCAAAAGTCATCCAGTTCGCTGTCGGTCTCTTTGGGTTTGCGGCATTTGACCCTGCCCGGCGAGCGGCTTCTCCTCTGACCCGTGCCGCCGCTAGCCGATCCACCGCCAGCCATTTTGGGCACTTCTATGGAGATGACAGGGTGATGGTGCGCGTCTGTGTCGACGTCCTCCAGGGAGCCGGACTGGGACTCCATAGAGGTCCTGGTGTACTGATGGAGGAGAGCGACATCCACCCTTTTGTTCACCTCTCCGTCCCCTTCCTCCTCAGTCTGGAACTCTTCGACAGCATCTTCCTCTCCCGTGGCTCTGGCCCCCTCGGGTCCCGAATCATCGGCACTGGTGTCGCTCGGACGTTTGCCGTCGGTGTCTGAGTCTTCTGCGTCGGCCTCCTCTCCCTCGGTCGCCGTCACGCCCTGGCCCTGAGGGTGCAACAAGATAACAGTAAATCTGAACCGTTGTTATAGACTAAATTGGGTACAACTGGGATGCTAAGTGATTATAGCTACATGTTGGTTACATAGTCTAAGCGTGGACGGATTATGAGACAACAGGCCCCTGGGCACAGACATGCAAAAGACCATAGCCTCTTTTTGTTGGTGTTTTGTGTCTATTTGTTGTCATTTGTGTCTCTTTGTAGTACTTTTGTGTCTCTTTGTGGTCTTTCTGTGGCTCTTTGATGTAATTTTTGTTTCTTTTTTCGGTTGTTTTGTCTCCGAGGTCGTTTGTGTGTGTTTTGGTCGTTTTGTCGTCACTTTGTGTCTCTTTGTAGATGTTTTGTATCTCTTTGTAGTCATTTGTGTTTCTATGAAGTTGTTTTATCTTTTTTTGTGGTCATTCTGCATCTCTTCGTGCCGGTGTCTCTTCGAGTGACATTTTGCAAGTCAAGGCCAGGGGGCCCCTGGGCCTGTGCCCAGTTGGCCTATTCAGTAATCCACCCATGAGCAAAAGTAATGGTTGGTATTAAAATTGGTGTCACTCAAGTCAGTGAAAATAGGCTGCACTAACAGAGTCAATGAGGGTTTTTTAGGAAACTGATTGCGACTAACAACAACAGCAGACGTCCATCAGTAGAAGCGTTGTGTTTGCTGCCTAACAAAACAGATTTGTTCGGTCCGTCTAATTGGATAGCGAGATTATCTTTTCCCACAGGCTTAGAATTAGCGGTCGGCTGCAGTAGGTCAGATTCCTCTTTAAAGGTGCAATAGACTTTAACCCATCGGTCATGTTCAGGCACTCAGCGGTGTTTAAATATAGGTTGTGCTCAAATTGGTATTCGAAACTAGGACGTCCGTTCATTCTTGTTCGGGAACAGTCACTTATGTCATCCGATCGACTTAACACAAAATAGTTGTTGCATCCTAAATATTTTAGCCACATAAAAGAAGATAAATAAATGTCATTCAATTATGTTGAGTCTGTACCTTTCTAGATATAGTCTAATTAGAATTTTCATTGGTTTATGGCTGGATAATATAAATATAAAATGTTGTATTTAATATCAATATAAAATATGAATATGATCACATCTGTGTTGTATTATCAATCATTCATTATCTATACGTCATATACAAAAGCTTAACAGATATAGAATTTTTTCTCAAAATGTCCTTATATCCGCTTAAAACTACATTATTATGTTAAACGATTTATTAAGTTTTTGTGTTGCTTATAAACTTTGTTTGTGCTAAACTACGGCAAGTACATACGGTCAAAGTTGAGCCAGATGGTCATTTGTTTCATCCTACCTTTGATGAGGCTCTTTCCTCCTCTGATGCCTCCCCTCCCTGCTCTTCACTCTCTCCTCCCTTTTCGTCTCCATGTGACTCCCCCTCTTCAGCACCTTCATCCCCGTCATCTTCATCGTCTGCTGAGGCGCTGATGTTTCCCTCTCCGAACTCCTCCACCAGCGTGGATTCTTCTTTTTTTGCAGCGTTGTCATCCTCCGTTTCCCCAGATGCCTCTTCTCCTCCGCTTTCCCTGCCTGTCGTTTCTTCTTCTTCCTCCTTAAATTCAGACACCTCTTCCTCCTCACCCTCCTCACCCTCGACATTTTCAGTGGTCTCTCCTTTTCCTGCTGCTGCCTCTTTTACCGTCTCCTTGTCACTCTCCTCTTCCTCTTCCCCTGTTCCTGTCTCCCCCTCTTCCTCCCCTGTCTCGTCCTCACCTGTGTTGTCGTTAGTTTCCTCAGCATCTTCTCCTTCTGCTGTTTCCTCCTCTCCCTCTTCATTTCTAGCAGACTGGCACTTGCATTCTGCCTCCTCCTCTTCCTCACCATTTTCTGATGACTCCTCCTCCCCTGCTTCCTCACCACCTGTTTCTTCCTGCTCCTCATCACCTGCACTACTTTCCTCCTTTTCAGCTTCTACCTCCTCCCCTTCTCCTGCCTCAACCCCATCCTCTTCTTTGCCCATTTCCTCATCTTCCTCCGGGATCGTCTCCTCTAAAACAACATGAGCTTTGATATCCTCTTTTGTTTCATCCTCCTCTTCCTCCTCCTCCTCTACCTCTTGCAGTACCTCTAAACTCCTCACCTCCTCGTCTGTGACCTCACCATCACCTCCCGCCGCCGCAGATTCTGCGGGCACAGCTGCAGGGCTTTTCTTCAGCTGCAGTATCTTAAGGAGGTCAAACTCCATCATCACAGGTGCTTCGGCCGCCAGCGGGTTCGCTCTGAGTGGCCGGGCGTCCATTTTCTTGCGAACACAAGCATCACAGGGGCAGTACTCGTCGTCGCTCCGCTGGTCGCTGCACTCACCCGTCGTCTCTCCGTCGCTCAAGGACTCAGCAGTTTTCAATGACTGGTTCTTCATGACCTGAAAGAGAAATCAAACGTTATCTTTCCGCCAGCAGTATTTGTAAAGAGGATTTGGTGGAATTACCTTCAATATCCGACGCCTCTTCTCCATCATGGTCGACTCCCTGGAGAGGTTCCCTTTTTGCGGCGGCCGGGGCAATCTCCCCCCTCTGCCGGCACGACTGTGAATCTTCCTCACCTCGCACTCGACGCTGCTCTGGATGCGTCGGCTCACCTCGTCCCTCAGCTCGCCGATCATGGTGTCCAGGATGAGGCTGTCGTCCAGGTCCCAGCGGACTTTGAACTCTGCCATGGCGGTGATGTAGTGGTTCATGAACTGTTTCTCCAGTTTCTTCAGGAGGTGCAGGACCCACACTGGATCGGGGTCTTGGGATTGTCTTTTTGACAAGGGTGCTCGCAGGACGGTTGGGGGCGTGGCCGAGCTGCAGTCATCTCGTTCATTATCGGTGGGGGATTTGGAGCCGCCGTTAGCAGAGCTCTTGTCCCACGACGAAGGATTCTCGGTGGCTTTTGGGCTGTCCAGACTTGGAAGGACTGAACTTTGTTCGTCACTTTGTGCCGGTTCCTCTACTACGTCTGTCTCCTCTATGACAACCTTCTCCACTCCCCTATCCTCATGTAAAGAGGCCTCTTTTGTTTTGCTTGGTTGGTTTCCATTCTCCTTCCCTGATCCGCCCGAGCCACTGCTCATTCCCAACCCGGATGAGGACCTCGGCGGAGACACCTGCTCTGTGCCAACGTCCTTGGCCTGCTCTGTCTCAGGGTTCCTGGGTTCAGTGAGCCAGAGGGACTGAAGGATGGTCATAATATCCTCATAGTGCTGGTCCTTCTGTGGGTCAAAGCCAGGGCTCAATGTTGGCTCAATGAGCTGGAGCTGGGCCAAACAGTCCAAGAGACCCCTGGCTGATGTGCTCAGTCTACGCCCATAAACTGGAGACACCTACAGAAGACGGCAGAGAATTTGTTACATACAGAACATCTTAGTAAATTAGGTATCCTTTAAATTAAAGATTATTATTTAAATGTGGATATATTTCTGTTATGAATGTTTTCTGTTGTAGAAAAGTGTAAAAATTAAACTCAATCAGTCGATCGTTGAAAAAATTTGAATTGCTTAACAGACAAAAATGTCAAAAAGTCTTTAATCCAGTTTTTCAATTTAGAAGATTGGGTGCTTTTCTCTCATCAATATGATTATAATTTAAAATAATAATAATAATTATGTAATTTGAGAAAACACATTTCGGTTAATTGATAAAATACATTAAAGATATTGTAAATAAATAGCTGTTAGATGCAGCCTACATAGTTTCATCCTACAGATTAGATTATAATCCATTGACATACTCATTAATTTACCTCTGGCATGCTCTGACAACGACCCAGAGAGCACCTCAGGAGAACTTTCATCACTGCGGCTGAGGAACGCATGCTCCTGGGCAGAGAGTCATCGCTCAACAACAGGGTTTTGGGGCGAGAAGACGCCTCCACTGGATCACCTGGAGCTGGATCTGAACTCTGCTCCTCCTCTGTTGCATCGCATCCGGCTCCCTCCTCTCTCTCTCCTCCCTCTTCGGCCTCCACTTTCTCCTGTTCCTCAACTTTACCGAGACCCTCTTCCTCCTTTACTTCCTCCTCTGCGAGTTTTTCTTCCGCCACCTCCTCGTTCAGCTCATCACCAAGCACCAGCATGCTGCTGTTTGCGGGAATGCTCCGCAGCCAGTCGCTGACAACCTCATTGGGGGAAGCGTTGGGCAGACAGGCAGGTAAAAGCTCCAGCTCCTCCTGATCCGTCCGGCTCCTGCTCCTCTCACACCTTTTAGTCGTGGGCTTCGCACTGGTTTTACTGGCCTTTGATTGTCGGCTGTGTGGCCGTGCAGCAGTCATGGTTTCCTTCAGCGTGTCAGCGGCGGACAGAGAGTGAGAAAGGGTGCTCTCACTATGTGTGTCCACTTTGCTGCCTGGTCTGGGACTGTGGATAGGACAGGGGCTCAAGGATTTGATTTCTTTCTTTTGAGAACTGGACATTTTGACACTGCCACTGGATTTGGCCTTGTGATCTTTGACTGAATCCTTTCCTTTGCTCTCCTCTGAGGCTTTTATTGTTGACCCTGATTGAACGGAGTGGACACTAGCTGCCTTGTTGTCTGCAGTATCCTCTTTCCCGTTGGCCTTACTAGCTGGTCTACTGATGGCCTGATTTTCAGCGTCATTGTCTCCGTCACCATTGCTAATCGATGAAACAGACTTCACACTTCCTGTTTCTAGGTCATTTCCTGCTTCAGTTTGAGCTGCTGCTTTGACACCACAGTTACAAGACGACTTGTGGGACCTGCTGCTTTTGGCTGAAAATGCACTGGCTCCTCTTTCTGTTGTTTGCCCTCCACCTTCTTCACCTTTGTGCTGACTCCCTCCTGGTGTTTCGATAGTCGGGATATCGACTGCTGGGTGATTGTGAGTGGTTTTACTGCCGGACTTTTGAGACACGATGGACCCTGTTCCCTCCCTTTCTTCCTTCGTAGAAGTCTGCTCTGTGCTTTTGGGGACATGAGGAGTTGCTGTCTTCACTCTGCTCTTTCTCTCAGCGTTTGTGTGAAAAGAAACACTGGACTTACCGCTGTCTGAGTCAGCTGTGTCTTGGTCTTCTGGCAACCCAAGAGATACTGACCCTGAAGAGTTTCGAGTCAGCGGTTGCTCGGTGCCTCCTGATTCTCTTCTCGACCTTTTGGTTGAGGACGACAGGATGCTGGCAGCCCGATCAGAATCCGCCTCATTTTCCAGCTCCTCATTATCTTGCTTTTCCTTCTCCTCCTTTTCATCCTTTGCTGAAGCTGCCCCACAGCTGCATTTGGATTTGACGGACTTTGCAGAGGTTGTGGAGAGAACCGACAAGGCACTGGGCCCTCTTGTCTCTCCAACACTGGAGCCAGGCAACAACTGTTGCACCGGGGATGCAGCTTTGTGTGAGCGGGTCCGCGATGGACATGTACTCCTGGGTGAGAGCATTTGGCCCTGAGATTTACTTCTTGGTGCATTGTCTTCCACAACATTTTCATCTGCTGTTTCAACATCAATCGCAGCTGTTCCGTTGCGATTGGATTTATGAGATGAAGTCGAAACGTTAGATTTAACTGATGCAGCGCTCTGTGCTCTCTCTGTTGTCTCATTTCCTTCCTCATCAACCCCCTCTGGTGATTTAATGGTGACATTTCGATTCGGCAACACCGGTTTTAGGTTCTTGCTGGACTTGTGAGAAGTACGGGACCTCACTGATGATTTTGACTTGACAGAGATGACACTGGGCACCCGGCCATTTTCATTTTGGTCCGCTTCTCCATTCGTCTCAGCAGAAGGAATATCAGCTTCATTTGGATTTGGAGATGCTGCGGTCCGGTTCGACTTCTGTGACTTGGATGACTTCGCAGAGGTGTGCGATTTCCCCGAAATGACGCTGGGGGTTCTGTCCTCATCTTTGGATGGAGAATTTGTTCGGCGAGACTTTGCAGAGGAGGCTGATTTAGCTGATATTACACTTTCAGAACTCTGCTGTTCATCTTCTTCCATCTCATTTTCCCTGGAGCTTGGAGATGCCGCCATTTCATCGTTGGACTTGCATGGCGTTGAAGAATTGACTGATCTGCCAGAAACTTGACTCGCTGCCCTTCCTTCTCCGTCTTCTCCAGTTTCAGACCTGGGAGAAAGGGACCTTTCCGGAGCTTTGGTGGAGTTATGGGATTTATTGGACTTGGCAGAAAGATTGGATCCGGCTGACATGGCACTCGCCGCTCGCTCTTCTGCCTCAATTCCTTCTTCCTGTCCAGTTGCTTCAGGTTCATCAGCTGGAGATACTGCTCTCGCACAGTGACTGCAAGTGGACCTGTGAGATGTGCCGGACTTTGCTGACACATTTGATTTAGCTGATTTAGCAGATAGGACGCTATCAGGTCTTTGCGCCGTGCCAGGCTTAACAGAAAGTGCACTGGGAGTTCTTTTGTTACTGTCATCCTCCTTCACAGCTGTATTGTCAGTTGGGGAGGCAAATTTAGTTCTTATCTTGACTGAAGCAATGGTCTTTGCCGAAGCACCAGATTTGGCTGACAAGGAGCTCCGTGCTCTCTCCACAGTGTTCTCTCCCTCTGCCTCCTCTCTTGTCTTTATGTCAACTGTTGCACTGCAGTTGGACTTGTGAGACCTGCTGGACTTGGCGGACATGTTGGACTGAGCCGACACAGCACTGGGGCTTCTCCCCTCCTCTTTTTCTGCTGCACCACTGCCTTTACAGCCAGACTTGTGTGATCTATTGGACCTGTGACTTGTAGCTGAGGTGGCACTAGGAGCCCTAACTTCCTCTTTTCCTGCCAACTCCGGATTGGACATTCTGGACGTTCTGGACATGGCACGAGCTGCGCTGCCCGTCAGGACGTTTGATGTTGCAGAGCAGCGGCCATTGCTGCTGAGGTTGGTCTTGTTAGATTGCGTTGACACAGCCGAACCTTCGGAGCCATCATCATCGCTGCCATCATTTGCATTCTCTTGGCTGGATAGAGGTGTTGAGAGCTTTGGAGAGGCTCGTTTGGAATGATGGGACTTCTGTGATGCTCTACTGTTAGATTTAGAGTTGACCCCGCGTTTGCATCCACCACAATCGAGACATACACTGGATGACCTTGACTGCAGAGAAAGTCCAGTGTGACCAGACAAGCCACTGACAACCCTGTTTACTTCTTCATCCTCATCATCTGTAGCCCCCTCTTCCTCTGAATTTGCGATCTTGGCCTTGCTGGACCTGCAAGAGGCTCTACTCGCTTTGGACTTAGAGCTGGGAGCTCGATCCATCTCCTCCGCTTCGGCTGTTAAATGCGGGTCGGCTGCTCCGCAGTGACTGGAAGAGGCCGCAGATACGGCTCTGCTTCCTGTCTCCTCATCGCCCTTCTTGTGTTCTGTAGCGTGGACAGAACTGGCCGAGATGTTGCTTGTTGGTTTGTCATTCAGGCGAGTCTGTGAGTTTGGGGAGGGAGATGGTTCGTTGCTATGACAGCACTGTGAGGCGCTGGGTGGCAGGTCATCATCCTGGTCCTCTTTCAGCGATTGAAGGACATGTGAGGAGCTACTGGTAACAGACGGGGCACGCCCTACCTCTTCCTCCATCATTAGCTCATCCTCTACTGACTTCCTGCTAACTACTTCACTTCGGCTGCAGCATCGGCTCACTCTGCACACCTCGATATGGGATTCTTCATCCTGCTCCACCTCCACTCTGCGCTCAACCTGCTCCGTCTCAAACATCTCCTCCTGCACCAGTCGGCTCTGCTCCGAACCTCCTCCGCGGTTGGAAACCCGTGCTCGACAGCGCACCACCCTCCTGGAATTACACGATGAGGAAGAGCTAGAAGAGTGTGTGTGTCGAATCACAGTGCGGGTGTGGCAGGATGCATGCGGGGGAGGGACAGGAGGCTTTCTGTGGCTGTGTGCTGGGTTTTCCCACAAGTCGTACTGCTGTTCCGGCCTCTGATAGCAGCAGGGACAGTTGTTCCCCTCCAACACACATTGCGGAGGTTGGTTGGAATAGTCCACACCTTCAGGGTTGAAGGATGCGGAATCAGGGTCAGAGCAGCTCTCTGATTGGCCCTGCTGCAGGTAATGGGACTGGGTCTGGCTCAGGGGGCAGCATTCATTAGTCAGAGATGGGGATTTTTTTACTTGTGTAGACCACCGGAGGGTCTCGTCATTGTGTAGGCGAAAACGCACCCTCATCTCTACTGAGAGGCTGCCGTCTTTATTGACCAGGACCCGCTTTTCAATGTCGTCGTTCATAATAGCCGGTCTGGAGTGGGAGTATGCGCCGACACCATTGCCATACGACTTCTCTGAAGACAAGGAAAAACGGGTTGAGCGGTTTGAGGAATCCGAACGAGGGTGGATGATGCTTTTTTTGGTTTCCAGACCAAAGTTTACTGAATGGAGAGAGAGAGAAAAGGGAATATAAATGCACTCTTTTATCTACTTTAGATTTCTTGTTGAAATTGAAGTTTGTGTTTTGGGTATTTGTCCAAACAAACTTACCATTCTTCCTGCTTTCAGGCCCTTCACTGTTATCGCTGGCTCTGGACTGAGCTCCATGAGGTGGCGATCTCGCTCCTTGAGCAGCAGGAGATCGGGCTCCGTTACCAGGAGTCCTGGGGCCTAGACAGGGAGACCTGCTGCCCAGACCGGGCAGTTTTTCCTCTGAGCTCTTCCTGATAAAGTTCACCAGCACTGGGCTGAAGGCTTCCCGGCCGACACACACCAACACACCAGGACAAGTCATGAGGCTTTGCACGCTGTCAATCTGGAAACAAATTCACACAGTGTCAGTTTTCCACTAAAATGGGTGTAATCTGCAAAACAAAGCACTCTAAATCATGACCATACATTAAAAAACAATTTGTACCTTGCGTCCCTCAGCAGTGTAGAGCTTGCAGACATGAAACTGCATCACCTCGGACACCTCATCCAGAAAGGCCCTCAGGCTCCTGGTGGACCTCCTGCTGAGCACCAGGCTCCTCCTCATGCCCGGCTCGCTGTTCTTCACCAGCAGGATCCGTCGCTGCCTGTGAGAGGAATGGCTGGGCGGCGTCGCGGACGAGGTCTCGGGCCGCTGGGGCCTCCGGCTGTGATGGTACCAGATGCTCGGACGCTTGCCGGCCAGCTCCATGTTGACTGGCTTAGCCTGGCGCTGGTCAGAGCAGAGGTAGCAGCCGCCGTCCTGGAGCTGCTCCAGGTGTTTGATGGCATGGGTGCCGCGGGGAGTGGTCACGGTTCGCACGCCAAATGGCAGGGGCACCTGTATGTGGATACACACATGTATATAGGGTACATATCTGTATCTATCTATGCTTTAATGTAGGAAAAAACACTTTTTTCTCATTCCGTCTGTCTGAAACACTCCGTTTTATCGCCTGTCCCTTTAAGCCCCCCTCCCGAAAAAGGCCGGGCTGATGGAAATATCACTTTCTTTTCTATCACTTTTTTTTAAAGTGCAGTACAGGTGCATCCACTCAGTCAGCTTCAAAAGAAATCTCTTGTCCCACTAACCTTTTGGGAAAGGTCGTCCAGCAGGGCGTCGAAGCATTTGAAGCTGCGCTTGTGGATGGCCATCCTGACGCCCCCGAACTGGCTGTCGCCGCTTTTGTAGAAGGTGATCCGCTTGGCAGGGCTGGCTGTGGTCACATGGGCGGGAGGCCGCGGGGGGAGGGGCGAGGCATGTTTAGACGGGGGCTGGGGGTCCCACATCTCTGCGTGGACCGAATGCATGCTGCGATCTCACGCACACCTGAGGGACACACACAGAATGCGAAGTCGTCGAGGCATCTAATGAAACGTTACTACGAAAGTTCTCAAAATTAATTTCCAATTGAAGTGTCGCAGTGACTTTTGTTTTGCTGTTCCCACGCTTTCTAATCACACTCACAAGATCGGAACTAATTAGGGTGTTTGACTGAGGATTCAGGGCAGCAGATCCACTAACAGGACTACCTGGTATATAAGGGTGTTACATATGTCATTTGGCGACAGCAGAGGAAGCATTTTGTACAAAGTCGTCCAAATCAAACGAGTAAGCTGCCAGGTAAACCTACAAGCGTTGTTTTGCTGCAGTATTTCCCCCATTTAATAACTGAAGTGCTGAAAAATTGCCAGATTCCTTTAAGATTCCCACACATTGTCATTCCATCTAATGCATTTGGGACAAAAGACAGATGGATTGGCATCAATTTTCGAAAGTATAGTCACATGACGTAATATCAAATGCAGCAACCTGCTCATCTATATACAGTACATGTTAAAGACAGAGCTTCCCTCAGCCTGCTATATTTAGTGGAGCGGCCTAGGACACGTCCAGAAATCCTATTTGGAACGGACGTAGAAACTTTCTGTCCAGCTTCTCAGCAGCTTGCATAATGTCCAGTACGTACGTTTCATGAGACTGCAGCTCAGAGTGACAGCGCGCTTCCTTTACTCAATAGAACGATAATGATGTTAATCATGACTGTGATGACTTTCTATCACCTATGAAAAAAGTCATAGGTGAAGTCAGCCGGCTTAGCAAGGCTTTAAAGTCCCATGAGGCTGGACTGCAGGCCAGGTCACTGCTCTTAGCTGAAGACACGCAACGTGACACTGTGCTTCTTAATCCCTCCTCAGCTCCGTGTCTAATAACAACTTTATACATAACACACCACAAGTCAGGCTGCAAATCATCGGTGTGACGCTGATCAAATCATTTCCAACCAACAAAACAGTGATAAAGTCCATAAAGGCCTGTACTTATGCACAGGTTTTAATTTAGTTTCCCTGCTGAGGCTTACCTCAAAACATATAGAAGTCTCAATAGCTAGTCAATAGATAATCACATTGAATTGCAGTATTAGTAGCCCAGTTAACTTCTTCTTGACACTTATTAAAGTGTACGAGACAATAAAAGACACAAAACACCCTTGACAGCACATTGATAAGACATTTTAACAAGACACTCGCCCTTTGAGCACAATAGAGACAAGTTGGGGAACATTTTAAGATAACAAGAACCACTTTTACTACCATATATCAACCCATTTTTGCCACATATATATTCAGTATATATTACTTGACCACTAAGCCATTGTAACTTTAAAGTCAACTAAACAGCCTTTTTTTTTTACCACTATTCCCCATTTTAAGACATTTGAATCGCTACATAAAAACTTAACAACTCCTACCAGTAATTTGACAACAACTCATAAACTTAACACTTTATCTATTAGGTGCACCACTCACATATTCAGGAAACATGGTCCAAAGAGATGAGAACAAGCTGGAGGGGAATCTGTCCGTGCCGGGTCTGACCGGTCAAGTCCAAACTAACTGTTTGAGTGTGTGTGTGTGTGTGTGTGTGTGTGTGTGTGTGTGTGGCTACCCGTGACGCTTGAGTCACAGATGTAAAGCAGAGCCCCCGTCTCCACGGCTCTCGGGGCAAAATGGCCGTCTAATCAGGTGCACAAAGGGGGGAGGGAGGAGAAATGAGGAGGAGAGGCTAAGGATAGAATGAAAAGCCTGCTTAAGAGCCTGTGTGTGTGTGTGTGTGTGTGTGTGTGTGTGAGGAGGGGGGGTTGCTATGGTGAGGCCAAGACAAAGTGACGTTCTTATGCACGGCCCCACACCTGACCCGAAGAGGAGGCACATGCTAATTTGCAACGTTCTTATTTAAATTCATCACCGAGTGAGATGAGAGGGTGGAAAATGTTACCGTAGACAAATATCTGTTTGTACAGTCTGTATGTGAGTTAACGTGTAATCAGAGATATTACACTGTCAGCTTCTTTATCTTCTTCTCTCTCACACACACAAACACACACACACACACACATGGCTGTAGTCGGAGAGGATTGTAATCAAAAGACAGTCTGTCTGACTGGGGGGCGGGGCTCCTGTTTAGAAATCACTGACAATACCAACTGCTCATTACTGGAGGAGTGGTCTACTTCATCTTTTCACTTCTGTTGTTTTTACATTTAGTTATCTTTGGGCCCCTGTTTTGGTTGTAAAGCTGGAATTACACAGATGTCGTGTAAAGCCCCTCAGGATTGCGCTTACCAATGGGAAGCTTCCCAAACTAGCTCGCACTTTAGCCGCTAAATGCTCCGCTGTGTTGTTCGCCGGCTGCCCAAAAACCGAAACGGTAAAGTTGCGGCCCGTAAAAACCAAAACAATGAGCTGAAAGATGCTAAAACTCTGATAATTATCTTTGGGTTCAACTCTACAAGGGACCCTTTTCACAAACAAGTAGTCACTTGATCCATTGTTAATAATAAAAATAAAAAAAATATATATATATATTCATTAGAGCAGCTTTAAGAACATGACTTGAACTGTGTCTGCAATAATGACCTCTGGTTTTGTCTCAGTAAGTAAATCTGGGCCTACAAAATAAAACTAAAAAAAAACCCTTTTCTCTTAAAAGCAACTAATTGTCGGACAATATAACAGGATCATTGTCACGAAAGTCTTTCAAACTTCAAATTTAATCAGGGCAAAGTCTCCTGCTGCTGTTCCGGGACACCGTGTTTTTAAAATCAAGTTTTAAAAAACAGTAACGAAAGAGGAAGATTCCCCAAAAAACAATCTACAATACAGTCCTTTTTTTTTTTTTTTTTTTACCCCTCCCCATTTACGAGATATAAACCTTACACAATTCCGACTCGTTGAGCTCCCCATTTGATGAACCTGTATCTGCTTCACAGCTCTGATGAGAGACAGAGTAGGTGGGCCTCTGAGACTTGTGGGTAGACAGGAAGTCGGGGATGAGTAGGTCCTGTGCTGACAGGAAGACTGTTGGTGCTAATGAGGATTCCTTGTGGATAAATCAAGGAGACGATGGAAACTAAAGCCCTCTCAGTCGCTGAGGTGTTATTGGGTCCATCAGCAGGACAAAGGAGGAAGAAAACAAGTGGGAGATTATTATTATGATGTGTGGCCTACTTTAGGAGGTCCACTCACTCCTCTTTGCACCTCCTCAATCCCTCTCTCATCCAATAAGCAGGTGTGTGTGACTCACCTCATACTCACAACTGGATCACAAACAAACAGACTGTGTGTATAAAGGCTACATAGCTACATGAATGCACTCACAACAGCAGATCTTTATCAGCCAAATATAAAAGAGTTAAGGTTTAAAAGAGTTTGAGGGGAAAATGAAAAGAGATCATTCTTACCTTTATGGACACATACCGATAGGAATGATGGGAGATCAACGTGCCGATGACACATCCAGAGGAAAACATTCACATGTAAGATGTTTAAAAGTCAGGTGGAGTAGCGAGCAGCACGGGGAACAGCCAGAGCAGCAGCCGCGCGTTTCAGTTCTCCCCGCAGATCGTCGATGTGAGGCGCACTTTGAGGCACGTGTCAAGTCAGCGGCTTACAGACCGGAAGTACACTGATTTGGACCTCCCAAATAAATGAGTCGCGCACACGCTTTATAGTTTTTAACGGAGACCTTATAGGCATATATGTTTAAAAACTGACATTTTTTAAAGCATTTGACTGATCGTTAACACCACTGCAAAGTCACATTGAGCAGCTCTCTTTCAAAATAAAAGGCTAAATACTGACACAACAGAAATAGGCTAGCGTAGTATTTACAAACTGTAAAATTCCCTGAAATTTCGCAGAGATTACGAACCCACACAGAAATTAATTTCCTTAAACTACAGACGAACACTCGTTTTATGTGAATAAAAATGACATTTACCTTTCTAATGTGATACGCAGTCATTTGTAAAAAGAAAGACAGCAAAATGCATCGGCCTCTTCAGCTGATACGACTTTTATTTTGAGATACGCGACCAGAAGTGGTGTGTTATTGAGACGGCTATCTTGACGTCATCTCAATCCGTTGTCTTTACGTTAGAAAACCAACTGTGCTCCGATTTATTTCTTCAAAAAAAAACGGAGGAGGGAGAGAGGGGGGGTGGGATTCACGTGAAAGAGGATTAGCTCGAGCCATCTGTAGCGGCCGACTGATAAACCGTGTTGCGTTCAAGAGCAGTTACTGACTCCGGTGTTTTTAAACAGACACTAACTAAAGAGCGGCGCTGTGTTAAACCAACCACTCCTTTTAGCTTTTAGCAGCCTTTTGTCAACTGTCAACCGAACCAGTCGCTATTAAACCTCGGAAACAACAGGTGTCACCTAAACTCTTTTACCAAACAGCTATGTGATTATATCATAGAGTGTTATGGGTAACGAGTTACTGAAATGTGATATTATACTTAATAATAATAGTAATATGACAGAAACCTGAAAATTAACCGTTTTGCAACAAAGTATCCGAACATTCCATCAGCTGCAACAAAGTATCCGAACATTATCAGCTGCCTCACGCAGTACGTGAGTGCGACGTAATCACGTAAGCGCACGCTCCACCCACGCGCCCGTCGTCTCCAATGGCAACTAAACGCGTATCGTCGCGTACCGAGGATGGATTCCCTTACTGAGAGTGAAATAGCGCAGATAGCGAGGCAGCAGGTAGGCGGATGTTGAATAAACACCGGGGTTTTTATTTTATCTAAGTTATCGAGCGTTAAACCATTACAAAGCACATGCTATTGCTAATTGTTTGCCCATTACCGGCCCCTAAAACTGTCAACTGTATTTCTTGGGGCACACTATTATGACGTCTCTTAGCTCAACAAACTATAAGCACAGAGAGGCCATTAACTATTTGCTGAGCTAATGTTTTAGCTATACTTTGTTTTTTATTGTGACATTCTGGGAATTAAATCATAAGATCATCAGTTAGATCCAGTACACTAAGTACATTTACTCAAATACTGTACTTCAGTATTTACATGTAATGCTACTCTATACCTCCCCTCCACAGATTCCAGATTCAAATATTATACCTCACTAGATGTACCTTGCAGATTAATATGCAGCACAATAATATGGCCACATGTAATCTGGTGTTTGTTTGAACTACATAACTGTATTAGTTGTATGAGATGGATCCCATTCAAGGAAACTGAAGTGTCCTGATAACTAAGTCAACTATAACCGTAAAAAGCTAGAACACTATATACACAAAGCATTAAAAACCCTTTACAGAAACCGTGCTGAATACAACACAAACCACCTAAATAGCATCTGTAATGATGCACTTGCGTCAACAGTGACTGTGTTCTTGTGTCCGTGACAGAGAGAGGCCGGCGTGCCAAGGCTCAGCCGCCACTTCTCGTGGCCCGAGTTCTGCGACGAGCGGCGGTGCTTCCACCAGGAGTTCGTGTACGACGCCGCCATGTTCGCCGCGGCCCGCGGCTTCCCCTGGCCCGCCGTGATCCAGGCGGCGGCGGTTGCCAAAGGCATCTTCCCACGGCTGGACGGTAAAGGACAAACGGCAGTGTGCTGTGCGGAGGAGGCCTTGAAGGGGCCACGGGTGCTTCACCTGGAGGTCATGATCAAGGGTCAAGTTAGAGTGACTCATCTCCAGTGTTTCACTCCCCGTGTGTTGTGTTAAAACATCATTCAAAGCCGCAAAGCACAATTCTGCATCTTATTTTGCTTTGCTTTGTTTTTAATAAAACCTCTTCTGGACTTCTACCCCTTCAGGTCCCGACGTACCCAGACTATCGTCCCTGCTGAGAGACGCGCTGTCCGAGTGTTTGCTAAACCTCACCCCCGTCCACAGGCACGAGTTCACCCGGTTCCTCGCGGGCGCCTGCGTCGCCCGGCGGAAGCTCTTCCAGGCGGCGGTGGGCGGCGCTGCCGAGACGTCCGTCTCTCAGCTCCACCTGGAGGTGCAGTTGCCGCCCACGCCGTGTCCCCTAGCGCAGGTAACGAAGCCTTTGCGACGACTGACTACACAGCTACCATTAACACATGTGTCTGATGTCCATGTGCTGCAGGGCACAGATCTGCATGAGCATCAAGATGAGCGCACGATGATGTAACAGAAGGTCAGGGGTCATTCCTGAGGGTGAACAGCAAGGACAAAGAGGTAAGACCCACAAAAAGATAAAAAAAGAGTCTGAACCGAGAAGCCTCCTACGCTCTGTGACATCCTGCAGCGGGCACCACCGGCCACAGGAAGGCTCCACAACCCCGCTCTTTCAAACAGGTCCTCACAATGCAGACGCACCAGCTGAGGTGAAGCCACACACGGCAGCAAAAGAAGACAGAGGAGGTCTGGCGATGCGGTGTGAGCAGCGGATCTCAGCGAGTAAAGCCAGTTGGAGGAAAACACAAATCTTAAAACTCATTTAATCTCTTGCTTGCGGGTGCTCGTGTTGTTGTGGTGCTTCTTGAAATTTCGGATGTACTTCATCGTCCAATAGGGAACCACATCTAATCACCTGTTTGTGGGCTGCTGTGCTGGACATTTTAAAAAACATTCATTGTCAGGTTGATTGTCAAATACAATGAGAATAGACTTGTGATTGGTTGCTGGTTTTATTCAAGTATTTATTTAACAAAAAAATTGTTTTGTTTTGACAGAAAAGGCTGTAAAGAATAGTATTATAAATAACAAACTTTGTTTCTTCACTACTTGACAGATCTAAGCCCTTAAAGTACAGCTGCGAAACTGAAGGTTTCCATTTCCCCAACCTCTTCCCATTTCAACATTCATAAATATTCAATGCAGAGGACGAAAGCAACAGTCATAATCATTTAAAACGGAAATCAAACATACGTAAATATTAAAAGCACCTACGGTAGTTCAAAAGTGAAGTGGCTGTCAGAAAGCCATCCTCGAACTCTGAACACTTATTTTTCATGCCAGGCAACTACGGTCCGAGCACCTTTAAACTAACCCTACAGAACAGTTTCCACTGCTTATGCTTGCAGTACGTATTGGGGAACGGCTGGGAGTGAAGCTCCTGCTCAAAGCCAGCTGGTTTTCAAGATGGCGGCTTTTAAGGCAAGCAAAGTTATCTGCATACTCGCAGATACATAAATACATAGATACATAGAGTACATTCACAGAGAGGACTCGACTCTCTTTAACAGTTCAGTAACTTGGCGATCGTACCCAGCATGCATCTTGCATCAGGTTGGTTTCACATAAAAGATGGATGGATGGATGGATGGGCAAGAACAGAGAGATGAGCTGGACGGACGACAACTCTGGAATGGTTTTATGTCTCTGGTATGGCGGGTCGTATCTTGAATAATCTAAATCCTAATCCCCCTGTCTAAATATGTTTTATTAATTTAACTGTTTAAAGTGTGATAGTGAGGGCTAGACGTCCTCTTAAATAAAGCTTTTTTAAAAAAAAAATTTTTAAATTTAAAATAGGGTTGCAATCAAATCTACGCGAGGCTCAGTAGGCTTGTGCTAGCTGGTTCCCCGTGCTGATGTGAGTCAGCATGGTCCGCACCAACTCTGAGAGGTCGTACCCGTGCTTCCAGCCCCAGTCCCGCCGCGCCGCCCCGTCCTCCAACGCCATTGGCCAGCCGTCCGCTGAAAAGACACGGAGACAATGGAAGGGATTTAAACTCTGGTAGCAGTCGTGGCGGTAAAGTGGAGACATCTTTAGACCCGGCGGTGTCACCTATGGCCTGCAGGACCGGGTCCACGTTGTAGGTGATCTTGAGGACGGGCAGGGCTTTCTGTAGCTCCCGGACGAGGTCGTGCGGTGTGAAGCTCGTGGCGTTGATGTTGTAGGTGCGGCTGAGCAGTGACTCAGCGGGAGCCTCCAGGAACTCCAGAGTCGCCCTGAGACAGTCGTCTGGACGGGAAGACGGGAGGAAGACAAGAGATGAAGGACAAAGAGGTGGATCACAGTATGACTATCGTTCAAAAACAAGTCCGGCATTACCGATGTACATCATAGGAAGCCGCGTGTCACTGCGCAGGTTGCACTCAAAGCAACCCGTCTTCACAGCTGCGTGGAAGATCTGGACCGCGTAGTCTGGGTGATGGAAAAAAAACCAGATCAAGATTAAGACCAAACAACATCAGAGCGCAGTATATCTCTTCTGTTTAATTCGTACAAACTACTACCAACTACAACGGCTCGCTCCTCCCTCTTCATCCTCGGGTAGGTCACACCTTAAACACTTTCCCCCCCCTTTCGACCTGCTCACCTGTGGTTCCTCCTCCAGGCTGGGAGTCGGCTGAGATGATGCCTGGATACCTGAGACAGCGGAAATCCAGCCCATACCTGTGGTGGTAGTACTGACAAAGAGGCGTACGCAAAGCTTTAAGAAAAAACAAAACACTTTGTGGTAAAATGCATGAAGGTGTTTAAAAACCGCGTGTCCGTGCCGTCGCGTCTCACCTCGCCCATCAGCTCGGCGTGGACCTTGGACACGCCGTAGATGGTGCGCGGCCTCTGCACACACAGCTCGGGCGCAGGGTCCCGGGGCGAGGACGGACCGAAGGCACCGATCGTGCTGGGGACAAACAGACGCAGACCATGTTCGGTTGCTATGTCTAATATGTTATGGAGACCTATAAAGAGAGAGAGGCTGCGCATAAGTGTCTGCGTTAGGGTGGCTCTAATCGCTGCTGCGAACGTGCCTTCAGGATCCGCAATAGAGCAGCTTACCTTTGGTAGTTTCGGCGAGTGCGCGCACGTACCTGTGATGTTAACCTCTTTGGCCAGCGCGACGTTGTTCTCCCCCACAGCGGACAGCACGGCCGAGTAGTGAACCAGCCAGCTGATGTTGTTGTTCACCACGATCTCCCTGAGGTTCTTATAGTCCAGGATGTCTGAGAAGATGAACGGACCTGCGGAGAGCACACGTGCATGAACACTTTCATCCAAGCTTTTTTTTTATGGGGGTGGCAGAATTCCAGAGTAGGTTGTACTGGAATACACACCATTGTGGTAGACGTGGTTGGGGGGTTTCCTGATGTCAGACAGGATCACGTTGTTCTTTCCAAAGCGTCTCCTGAGGGTGAAACATCAGCATAGGTCATAGGTGACAAAATGGCAACTGAAGAGGAGACTGCTGGCACTAAACATTTGAAATCAGAGCTTTTCTCCACACTCCTTACCTCAGCAACTTGGCGAGCCCCACCCCTAGCTGACCAAGCCCTCCTATAACGATAAAAAAAGTAAAAAGTAGACTGTGTTTTGATATTATAGAAGGAAACGTCCTAAAAACAAACAGATATAGCGACACAGAGAATGACCAACCAGTGATGAGGACTTTGGGGTGATCGGTATCAGCGCAGGACGGGGGATGAGTTTTCCCAAAGTGTCGCGAGGATGAGCTGACGCCGCGTGCTGCCGAGATCACCCTCTGGACGTTGCACCGGGGGCCGCTCCCAGCATGCTTCACTGCGCCCCTCAGCAACTGCATCACCGGCATTGCGCACCTTCCGCAAACATGATATTTATGGTGCATCTGCTACCATGGTGCACAGCAGTAAAGTTACATCACTACTAATTAACGCGCTTGTGTTAAGGGCATGAGCGTGTCGACACCCTGATGTACAGAGCAGTGTGTGCTTTTCTAAATTAATAAATGTCCACGTTGTCATATGTATTAAATTGTATCATTAAATCTGCACATTACATGTGATCAGATCTGATTTCTTCCGCTCTCTCCGACTGGTTCTCTATTTTCTTGTTGCTTCATCTTGGGGTTTTAAGTAGTCTTACCGATTAGTCTAAAGGCAGAAGTTTAAAGGCACATGTTGTGTGTATTTATTATGTAGGACCAGAACTCCACTACAAGTGAATGGAGTCTTGTCTAATCCCAGCACCTATGTAAGATTAGCTTCTCCCAGCCTGCTGCTGCTGACTTTATCTAAATATAGACTACTTCCTATGTATTCCAGACCACCCTTTAATCATATGGGGGGCAAGTCCGAAAACAATGCAATCCAGCATGTTAGTAGCCCTGCAATTGGTATTAAGTTCATGTATGGTGTATTGCAATAGTTACGTATTATGGTCTTTTAACTGCGTAACGTCATGCAGTACTGATATTACATATTCAGACTGTTTATGCCGAATTTAAAACGGCAACGTTACCCACGCGTTTATTTACGTCCTGTTTTAAGAGTTGGTCGTGTTTTCTTTACGACTTCGACGTGACCTTCTCGCCGTAAACTGCACTTGTGTTGAAACACGAACGTGCGGAACTGACGTTAGCCACGCATTGACCATTTGATAATGGGTAACGTTAGCCTAGCTATCGTCTAAGTTAACCGTCTGACATGAACTTTAGCTGAAGCTCTTATGCTTTACGTGCAACGGTTGCAGAGCGGCTCACATGAGAAACGTATAGTGATATTACGTTAATTTCTTACTTTAATGTGACTCGGGAACAATGAAAAGACGACTCGGGACTCCTTCAACCAGCCAGTGTTTTGTGTTGAAACATGAAAATAGTCGCGTGGCTATGAGGGAGGTTCGTTGCACTGTGATTGGCTCACAGCTCGAGAGGCTCGGCTCTCGAGCCGGCCCAGAATAGACACAAACTTCCGGTTATAACATTCAAAATAATGTCCGTATTTTCAAAATAAAATATTACCCTTTAACCTGAAGGAAATGGTAAACAAGCTAACTCCCTCTGCTCCAGTTGTTGTTGCTTGCATCTCATTTGTGAAACGGAACATGTGCACTAAATAGAATAATGCAATTCACCGCAAATTGTGCAAACAAAAAAAAAAATATACAAGTAGTTTATTACAAGGCTATTTTATTGATATGCATTACAGTGGATACGGGTTTCTATCCACTATAATCCCTACTATCCAAAACAGCTGTTACTGTCACTTTAACGAATAAGGGTGTAATAGTTTTCTTTGATGTCAGATATCTTTTGTTGCGTCCTTGAACGGGTGAAACAGCGCCCCCCCCGGGTTGTTATATCCTTACAGAATTATATCTGTGAGGGAAGAAGTTAATTAAAAAGTATTAGCTGAGTAAAGCTAAAACTGTCATGGCACCGCGAAACTGTGAATGGACTCTGTCAAAAGGAAACTGAAGAGAAGTGTGAAGCCAGCCACACTCTATCCTTTCAACAAACAATGGACATTTATTAACAATATTTCAATGAAACTATGGGCAAAATTAGCACGTTTGTCATTGTTGCTAATGATATCAGCTAGCATATATACATATATATAAATAGCCAGCTACATTCAATTCTGTGCAAACAAATGCATGCTTATTAATTGCTCATTATTAATTATCAGAAGTTCAACACAAGGATAAATCACCGTGCAGCCGGACAAATGACAGGTGTGATTAACTTATTAAGTTTAAAGTTGAGATGTGTTCACGCAAGCCCCATAAAATGAACGGAACAAATTCCCGCTCCTGTAATTAAGATGGAATTGGGTGCCAGTCGTAACCTTGCCCCTGCTAATTATGTACAAGTGATTTATCCCCTGTTGCACGCGGGCAGATTCATCTGTGTCGTGCATTGCTAACTGAATGGTGGACAAAGTGTGTTCAATGGCCCACAACAGCTTTTAACACGGCTTTAATTCATTGTTGACTGAAATCAAATCTTAAATCTTAAATTATGAAACACTGACACTTCCAGCAAACTGCAGGCTTTCTTCTGTATTGTCGATATTTGTGTGCATGTCTGTGTTTGCTGGAGGCCACCAGGTGGCACTAGATACCAACACATCAAGAGGGATGCCTCTGTTATTCAGCCTGCTGGCCCATCAAATGCAAGAGAAATAATCACCACTTTTATTCTTTTATTCGTCTGCTGTGCCCTTTTCATTTCCTTTTTATTATCCATCATATCAAATAGCTGTCAGAATAACCACAAAAGGCAGTTATATCAGATGTTAAATCTACATCAAATTATGTTTTTTGCATGAGTGTTCTCATTCAAATGTTTTATGTTTGGAGTTTGCTTTATCTCTAAAGGAACTACTGGATGGTGAACTTAAAAATGCACAAAATTGCCAAAAATACCGTGTTTTTCAGCAGTAAATAAAGCCGGATTGATCCGCCTACCTCTGCACCCCAAAGCTTTTGGATATGAACCAATTTCTTTTTTTCTCGTGGATTCAGTTCCAGCTGTGCAGAATGGGCCACAATAGATGATGCATGTCTTATTGTTCATTTGTTTTCTGCCACTGTGGAGGTCTGCCAAATATCTGAAGATGTAGTGTGCACAAATTCCACGATTGTTTTGCTCATTGTTGCCTCCTGTACGTGCTTGAAATAATAGGAGGCTTTTTTTTTTCTTTCTTTTTTGCTGCGGCAGACAAGATATTCTTCTTTTCATGTGGAAATAATTATTGTTTACACACAAATGAATGTAATCACCTACTCCTGGTTGAAATAAATAATTTTACACTCACAAGAACACAATGAAGCGATGCCCTTTCGTACTATTACGAACGCTGTCAATACAGTAAATTATTAGCCTCCTTACAATGTGTTATGGTGGAAAACAGCGTTTCTTTTGGCAGCTACAGAAGGGATTCACATGTGTAATCATACAGTGCATTTACGCTTAAAAGTGTCAGTTTATTTGCTTCATTGTTTGCCCCGGAGCAAAGTGCCCACACAGCAACAGTGGTTGAATTATGCATTTAATACAAACTCTACTGATTTCACTCTAATTGTTGTTCGCGCTGCACACCGTTTATTTTCTCCCTTGTAATCGGCCGTGTTGGGAGGAGTATCGAGAACTTTCTACTTGGATAAAAATTGCAATACCATAGTGTAAAAACACTCAAAATCCTAATGTAAAAGTATTTGCAAAATGTCCACAGTCAGAGTAGAAATGATTGGCATATTATTATGGATGCATTAACATGCAAGCAGCATGTTAATGCTGTCAATGTGTGGCTAATTACTTTATATAATGTTGAGTATTGTAATCTACAACAATGAATCCCATTGTCTCTCAAATTAATGGAGCTGCTGTGATTTTCCTCGAACGCATTTGGCTTGAATAAAGAAAAAAAAAAAACAGTGTCGACTGTTTTGAATTATCAAAATAAAAGCCTCTCAGATATGACACATCTCCATTAATTAGCGGCTGTCTTTGCATTTTGCCTCCTCCTCGTTAATGCCGCCCACAAATGATTTGAGCTCAACGCACACCACTTGTCACAAGCCTCTAATATTTATAACACAGTCTGTTATACAAAGAACAGCATTATCTAATTGACATAACACGTGCTGTTCACAAATAGATATTTTCTAAGGATAAAACCCATCAGAAGATCAAGCCAGAGAATGTGGCCCTAAGTAACGGGGCTCTTATTGCGCCGTGAACGAGCTCGGCCCCCGATCCGTCCCAGCGTTCAGTCAATGTTCCCCTAATTCGCCATCATGACTCCGGCCACTAATGGATTGTAGGAGGCCTATTTATCGCCTTTAGGGAATTGAGGCTACATACAGTGTGTGAGGGGTTAATTAGAAACAACCGAAGGGGTCAGAGGTGTGTGTGTGTGTGTGTGTTGAGCACATGTGGTCATGAGAGGGCTGGACCTTCGGTAATAGTGGGGCGGATTTGAAAACGAGGATCCTCGGGAGAAGATTTATCCGCGGGCTGTGACACGGGGACAAATAGTGCTGATAGGTGAAGGCCTCTCGGTGTAGAGTCCAGTCCGGATAACAAATAGCTTGTATGTGTGCGTGTGTGTGTGTGTGTGTGTGTGTGTGTGTGTGTGTGTGTGTGTGTGTGTGTGTGTGTGTGTGTGTGTGTGTGAAAATAGGATACCAGACCATATTCACTTATCACTGAGTCAGGTACTTCCTCGAATCCGCTCTTGACATCCAGCAGGGACCCATTTCGCCTCTCTCACTCGCCTCTCTTGTTTCGTCCCTGTCTCTCTCTTTCTCCTCCCATCTATCTCTCTTCTCTTTAATACTCATATCCCCCCCCCCCCCCCCCTCCCTCCACGCCTCCCCCCCATCCCCTCTACCCTCACCTCGTCTCCTCCAGCGCTCTCAGCAGTATCTCCCCAGCCTCTCAGCTTCCCATATTACGCTGCCAGATAAGAGGAGGAGAAGGGCCCCACGACTGACAGGAACCCCAAATTAATTTACAAGCAACGGTGCTGATAGAACAGTCTTTATACAATATGAAGGGACAGGGAGTGACGCCTCGGAAGGCTCCACCGGGGAGAGAGGGCGACCGTGCTATCTTTGTAATTATAGGGAGAGACCTTGATCCGTCTCTTTTTTTCTCAATAAATAACTCTAGACACAAATCCAAGCTACTCCTATATATATATATTCATACATATTTATATTTATATGCATGCAATGAAGAAATCTGTTTGATTTCTTTCTTCTTCGTGGCTTACATTGCGCGTGATTTTATCGGACCTTGCATTCTGTGCTCTGACGGTAGCCCCCCCCCCCCCCCCTTTATCGCAGCGATTCGCCACAGCTCTATGGCCTAATAGGCTTATACTGCGCCATAGAATGTGAAGAAATGTAAGTGGATTAAGCAAATCACTTTTATATAGTATTCATTAGTCACTGCCAACAGCTGATGTCGGACCAGAGCTTCTGCTGTGGGAGCCGTTACGAGTTGTTGTCGCCTCCAGAATGAGGAGACGATGTAGGAGTCTGCCCGCTGGCCCCTCGCTCTCTGATTGGCTGCCAACATTTGTCCCATAGATGCACAGACAAAGGTATCAAGCTACCCTGTACAAGGTAAGTTGTGTTTTACAAAGTCATATAGATTGAACAGTACGCTCCTCACCTTCCAATGGCCCACAACCTTAAGACCAGATAAAGACCGTCGGGACCAAACTGATAGAAGCATTACATCCACATGGTGTCCTTCCCAAAGCACAGGAATGGATTTGTTGACATAGTTTGGAGGCTAAATGCTTTGCGAGCTGTGAAATGGGTTATTTGTTGAAGCCCGTTTTTTTTTGGGGG
>NW_022280042.1:1929851-1933194 GCF_004355925.1 Anarrhichthys ocellatus
GGGGGGGGGGGGCAGCTGCACTCAGTGACGCAGTCCTGCCCCGATGGCAGTCTAGCAATCCGACACACACAGAACCGATTTAAGGCCCGTTGACACGCAAATGTCGGATTCCACTATCGGCTCCGGCTCTCTGATGGGTAGTTGGTCGAGGGCGATGGACATGCCGCCATGTTTAGAGGAGAGTCGGGTATGAAGGTCTGAACACCTAATATGTGGTCTGGTCTTCTGACTCGGAAGAAGCTGGGACACTCTTTGCTTTTGTTGTTAGTTAACATTTTTGGTTCTTGTCCAATATGAATACATTAGTATATTATTAGTGTGTGTATTGGGGGCATTCTATGCCTTAATTTGATAGTGGAGAGAGAGTGGGTAAAGAATATTTTTAAAATATAAAATGGAGAAAAAGTCACCTGTTCCAGCTTTTTAAATGTGTATATTTGCAGATTTTCTAGTCTTCTGTAACAGTAAAATTAATTATTTTGGGCTTTTCTCGGTTTGAATCGCCAATTGATGTTAGATGAATTTTCTTTGCATGTATTTTATTGAATATTAACACAGTTGTAAGGGCACAAATACACAAAAAAGAGATTTGAAAACAAGAAAACGTCCAATCAAGGGATCCAAAACCTCTGATAACGCTCACAACATGGCGTGAGGGGAGAAGGGGGGCCGTGGCAAACGCTGCCTCGGGACGAGATCACGGAAGACGCGAGACAGAGATGGTGCTTGCGCGGCGCTCTCCGCTCCTCCCGCAGACGGAGAGGTGTAAATCCAAAAGCTGAAAACTCCATTAGGGGCCGAGTCAGTCATGCATCCGTGTGCTCCAGTGCCAGACAGCTCTGTAAATCAGCTCCCCTTTTTCTAGCTCTACTGAAGAAAACAATATGGGTAGTGTCTGGGTACTGAGCACCGGAGCCCGTGGGTTTCACACACACACACACACACACACACACACACACACACACACACACACCCTAGGGGCCTGGCTGCTACAGAGTGAGACCAAATGCTCTTATCCAGGTTGAACTAACCACTGACATGTGCACCTGTCAGACATGGGCTGCTGAAGGGATGTGTGCATTTCTAATGTCCATGCGGTACAGTGTGTGTGTGTGTGTGTGTGTGTGTGTGTGTGTGTGTGTGTAAGACAGTGTTCATGAGTCTTTTTCTCAGAAGCATTTGTGTTGTGTTATATTGTGATTTAATGTCACTGTTTATTCTTTTTAGTGCAGTCAAATTCACGCACACCGACAATAATTCTGTGAGCAATCGACCGACTGTGTGACCAAATATTTCAGTTTGTTGCAGAATAACCTCTCAAAATGGATTTGCATTCTCTCTCTCTCCATCTCCCACACACACACACACACACACACACATACACATGCAAATACACAGACTGTAAAGTAAACGGATTTGGAGTGTGTCCACCCGTCCTAATGTGTTGGCCAGTAAAGGCTGACTGAGGCCTAGCAGGTGCTAGACACTTGTCTGTGGAATGTGGAGGGCCAGACCTCAGACCTCAGACCTCCCACCAGGGCCGAGCTTCCTCTGTGCTGCAAGCCTGTGTGTGTGTTACGTGCAGAGGGTGCGTGGGTGGCGGTCACCACCTGCTCTGGACCCCATTTTTCTTCTCAGGACCAAAACATTGCATTGCACCCAGTGGGGTTTAAATCTAAATTATAACGGCTTGGGTTGCAAAACTGGAATGTTTTGCATTTAAAACACGTTCATATTTTCAGTACACCGTTGTCTCCACTAATCAAGAGAATTAATATGTTTTCCAATCTTCAGGATATCACATGCAGTGACTAGACTGAGTTGATGAAATCAACTCAGTCTAGTTCAGTACCGACTCAGGTCCTTCAGTACCGATCCGGCTGGATGTACAGGTTAGGTAGAGAGGGACACGTGTTGCTGTTGTTCCTCTGTAGACTTGCATACTCGCCAATACCCGATCCAGCATTATAGGCTGTATCTGAGGCGTTTTCCCGTACCTTTTTTTTAAAATCCCCATTATTATCAAAATGAATGCTAGCAAACAGCTATTTACCGATCATGGAAGCGCTACCATTCATTTGGAGTTGTTTCTTGCCTGTAAGTGGCCTTTTAGCTCTGTTTTGGTCTCTACCAGCTGAAATATTTGCTCTTGTTTATTCAAGTATATTTTCTGTTTTCCCCACATGAAGGTATTCATTTAGATTATTAAAATATCTGAGTTTGTGGTGCAAATGTCCCCAAAAATCTCTGTGTTGTTTGCCGCTGTTCGTGCGGTGGTAATCGTGGCATCTCTTTGCACGTGTGAGGCTCGGACCACAATGAGTTAATCGCGGACCGCCGCATTAAAAACCACTATTAATTCGAGCTCAACAACATGCAGCCCTTAAATGAGTGTGAATCAGCAGAAACGCGCTCCGTCTCCAACGTCTTTAATGTGGATTAATGCTACCTGCCGGCATTAATGCTGCCGCTGTGGATGGCAATTAAGAGCAATAATCACCTTTTCATGGTCTGCTCTCTTAGTAGGTCACTGCCCTCCATCTCGTAGCTCCCCCCCACCAACAGTCCCAGTGCATTCACCAAATGCAAGATAACGGTGAAAGTTGTTTTCTGTGGATGTTGTTGTTATTCTAACCAATGAGTAGGTGTGTTAAACAGAATATTCATACAGTTCAGCTTATGTTTTGACCTGGATGCATGAAGCGTTTCACGTGAAGGAGACCAGAATTGAATGAAGGTAAAGGGTTGAACCGCTGATTTATTTCTTTTCCTCTTTCCTCTTCTCCCTTACTCTCTCATTTTTCCCGGTGTCAGAATGACTGATGGTGGCCGGCAGAACTGGGTGTCCGGCATTATACCTTCCGACTAATGGCCGCGGCCCGCTCGGCCAGTCCTTGGACCGGACAGAAATCAATAATTCACCATTTAAAATCTATCAAAAGAGGATTTTTGAGAGCCCGCGCTCCCCCCCCTTCCGCCCACCGCCAAACCACCTCCCTCCCTCCCCCACCCTGCCACGCCACGAACACTGAATCAGACACTCTGTAGTTACAACTAGTAATCAATAAGCCAGCACCTTCACAGATCTTAACCGCAGTCGCCTCGGAGCGGTGATGGATGGCGAGGAAGGCCGCGATTCATTTTGTCAGGCCATTACGCCCGGCAAAGAATTCTGTCCACTTCATCCTGCAGACAATCATTTTTCACAGCTCATATGGGTTGGCGACGGAGGAGAGGGAGCGAGAGGAGAGGCAGATGAGGAAAGAGAGAGGAGAGGCAGACAAAAGAGAAGGCAGATGGAGAGAGAGAGAGAGAGAGAGAGAGAGAGAGAGAGAGAGAGAGC
>NW_022280042.1:1933294-1976294 GCF_004355925.1 Anarrhichthys ocellatus
AGAGAGAGAGAGAGAGAGAGAGAGAGAGAGAGAGAGAGAGTTAACCAAACAGGGAAGAAATTAAGAATACAAGGGGGGGGGAATGGAGAGGGATATACTGAAACGATCGGGGGAGGAGAGGAGAAGAGAGTGATGACAGACGGTATGAGAGAGCAAGAAAAAGGAAAGAGAAAGCAGAGATGTAAACCAGACCGAGTGGCTCCTGCAGCCGTTTTTTCTGTTGGACCTCAAATCCCCTCAGTTTTAAACTAACAAGACTGAACCTCTACGGGCTGCTGGTCTATGACAACCTCTCCAGTCTAGATCGCATGGAACAAGAACAACAAAATGTTTGCTAGCTTAAAAGCAAGACAACAGCTCTGTGTGCTGTGTGTAACCAAATCGGTCAGGGGGGAAATTGATTTTCTTTTTTTTTTTTTGTACCCCCTCTTGCTGAAAGCATTTTATCGCCATAAAGCACACTCGGGCAAAGTAACCGTGAAAAAGTCCCACTATTCAAACACATTGTGTTTACAAAACGGCAAAGTGGTGAATTAGTCAAGCTAAAACGCACAGCGGTACTTTGTGTAAAATATCGGCCTGTACTAGAAAATGTAATGGCGGCAGGAAACACATGGACTTACATTGGAAAGAGAGAAGTCCCTCCTTTCTTCACCTTCTGTCATTTGCATGAATATCTCTCTCCCTCCCCCTCTCCCACCTTTACCCTTCCTCCCTTCCTTCCTTCCTTCCTTCCTTCCTTCCTTCCTTCCTTCCCCTCTTGGCGAAGCTCCCCAAGACCCGCGGCGTCCTCATTGGATCGGCCTCGCCTCGGAAAACAAGCGACAGCTGCTGTGTGTGTGTGTGTGTGTGTGTGTGTGTGTGTGTGTGTGTCTGTCCACTCGTCGTGGTCTCGCCCCATATGTTGGCTCTCACCTGCTGGCGGCTGAGGATTATGAGCTACAAGCCCTTATTAAAACTGGATTTGTTTACCCTCCTGCTTGCGCGCGGCGACAACAGAAACAGTATGACCCGGCTGCGAGAGCCACGGCGAACCCGGCCCAGCTGGGGGGGGGGGGGGCGAATTACTGGAAATGCACAAATGCTCAACCTCGGACGACAATTTGAAATATTGTTTTTCTGAGTCTCAAACTCATCTTCACTCTGGGCCACATCAGCATCACGGTCACCCTCAAAGGGCCGGTTGTAAATGTAAGACGGTGTAAATGTAACTTCTCCTTACATATTGGTAAATAACTGTCTCTGCATTTGATTATTGTTTATTCAAGTGTAAAAATATTGTACATGCAGTTATATAAATGTAAATATATATTTTAGCACATTTCTGTTATTATAACTTAAATCCTTTTAATTTAGGGTTAAGAAACCCACATTACTCTATCAAAGATCAAACATTTAAAGAAAATATCAAAGACAAATATCAAACACAAGTTATTACAATAACTTTTTTCAATGCTTAAAATCCTTTCAAGGGTGTGTTTGCACAATCCCACGTGAAGTATTTCATGTGTTGTAAAGCCACGTTTAAAGTAGTCTTCAATGTACTCACAATACATTTCATGTCAAGTGTACAGTAACCAGCCAAAGAGCTGCTTCTATGACTGTGTTTAAGTATCTCAGAATTCTGGAATTCTGACTTTCTTTCTCAGAATTCTGGAATTCTGACTTTCTATCTCAGAATTCTGGAATTCTGACTTTCTTTCTCAGAATTTTGGAATTCTGACTTTCTTTCTCAGAATTTTGGAATTCTGACTTTCTTTCTCAGAATTTTGGAATTCTGACTTTCTATCTCAGAATTTTGGAATTCTGACTTTCTTTCTCAGAATTTTGGAATTCTGACTTTCTATCTCAGAATTTTGGAATTCTGACTTTCTTTCTCAGAATTTTGGAATTCTGACTTTTATCTCAGAATTCTGGAATTCTGACTTTCTATCTCATAATTCTGACTTTCTATCATAATTTTGACTTTCTATCATAGTTATGACTTTCTATCTCATAATTTCGACTACGGGGATATTTTTATTGTCAAGTCTAACTGTTAATTTAATTAAAGTCTTTTCACTTTTTATTTTTTCTTTGCTGGCGGATTCGTGGGCCACATAAAATGACATGGCGGCCGGATCCGGCCCCCAGGCCTTGAGTTTGAGACCCCTGTTTAAAGTGTTCAATTTGAGAATGGAATTTGGTGTGGTGTTTGCACCTTGTAGGGTTATGTGTTTTTTTTTTTGGAAGGTGTCGCCTTTAAAGCACCAAACTCTGTTGTTCGCGATGGTCACGTAAAGTCTCCGCAGTAACTCAGAGCTGCCGCAAACGACCTCAAACCCCCTGCGATGGTCCCGTACGTGATTGATCGGTAACCTTACCGGCTGGAGAAGAACAAGACGGGCTCATAGCAACAATCTATGTGGCAGTGCATCTCCTAACTCACCAGCAGTTGTGCCATGAAGGCCTAAAGGTCTGCAGGTTTTCATGTCAGCCAGTCACTAAAGCACGCATTAACAGGCAGATTAAAGGATCTCCAGCCTTGAGGAGTAGGTCTCGGTAAAGCCACAAAAGAAAAACAGCATCTCTCTCCACTTTCTTCTTCTCTCCAAGTGGTATCGAAGCATCTCTGGACCAGCAGATCAACATGTAATCAGGTTTTGTTTTTGTTCTTCTTCACCGTCATCTGTTTCTATTCGGGCCGTGACGAGGACAACAACCTATTTTGTCATCGCTCATCTCTTTTGTCTCACAATCTCCATCTCTCCATCTCTCTTCCTCTAATATTCTCCACCTGCCTCTCTCTCTTTTTCTTCTTCTTCTTCATCTGATCTTTTATTCCTTCACTTTCACTATCCTGCTTTCCATCTCTTTTTATGTGTTCTCTCCTTTCTTTTTATTTCCACCCTCGCTCGCTCTCTCTTCTCTCGGCCTTCACTTCCTCTTTCTCTTCCTCCCACTGCCTCTCTCTGTTTGTCTCTTTCCATCATGGTGATAGGGGCCCTTTTAATAGGAAGCCATCAGTCACAATAAAAGTTTGACTCGGAGTCTCCTCCTCTCTGCCACCAGTTAAAATCCTCATTCCCATGGACACACTCTCTCTCTCACACACACAGAGTACATACATGTACACACATCCCATGCCGCTTCACCCCGCTGAACGACCGCAAAGTCAGCATCCATCTCTTTCGTGGAAATTAACGGTGAGTGTGACGAGATATGAGGGTCAAGACGGGGGGAAAGGGATCGGAAAGGAACGAGGAAAGAATAAAAGCAGAGGAGGAGAGGAAAGGAAATGGGCAGAGTGGATAGAGACACTGAGGGATGAGGAGGTGGAGGAGGAGGAGGAGGAGGAGGAGGAGGAGGAGGAGGAGGAGGAAGAGGAAGAAGAGGAGGAAAGCAGGTGGAAGAGAGAAAGAAAAAGAAAGATCAGGAAGGTAGAGGGGCAAGTCGGCATCTGTCATGGAAATGAATGTGACGAGTTACGGAGACGCAGTTATGGCGTCTTTACCTCTGCGTTCCACTAAACAATCCTATTAGTGCGTGTGTGTGTGGTTATTGTTGTACTGGTAAGGGTTAACGTTAGACAGGTATATGCAAGGGTTAAAGAGATATTTCCTCATCTGGTATGAAAACTAATAATGTGTTATTGTTCTTGTATGCTTTACAGTACTGGATATATGTTTCGGTTTGTTGAGGGAAATCTTTAAAAGATGTTTTGGATCATATTAGTTGTCCTTTGTGTGGTGGCCTTTGCGTGTCTGGATAAAAGATATTACCGCTTTATTATAAGTCAGCTGGTCACTTTTTGCCTCAGTTGCCAGAAGGGGGCACAAAGCTACTGGCTTAGAGTCAGCACAGGCCCAACAGAGAGGAGCCTCCGGCCTCCACTCCTCCACGCCTGGCCGGCTCACTTTACTTCCATCTTATAGTAACATTCTTATTGTGTGAAAGCTTTTATATCTTTGGATTATTTTTCTGTTTCATGGAAAAAAATCTCTAAAATTGTCTGGATTTTTTTTATTTTTGATGGGGGCACACAAAATAATCGAAGAGAATGAAATAACAGTAAAGTGTATTTGCACAGCAGCAAGTTCTTTATATGAGACATAAAATGCATGAAGACAAAATATAAAATGAACTGAAGACGATATAAAACAACACATAAATAGGATTTTAAAAGAGTAAAATAAAAGAGTTAAACACTTAAAATAATATATCATACTTAAAAACCAACTGCAGGGCAATTCATGGCAGAAAATGAATAGAATGAATTATTTTTATAAAGAGAAAGGAAAACAAAAAGGAGGAAAATCATACAATTAAAGCTGCAATTGGATTAATGATATTCTGCTTAAAAACCTGTAAACTAACAGCAGGGTTTGCAGACAAAGGTAAAACATAACTGAGGCAATAAACCATCTTTCAGTATGAACTATGCGTCGTTTAAGTTTGAATAAATGAGAAATCAGGCGCAGGTTAAGTAGCTCAGAGTCGGGGACAAAAGCCAATTTCCTTTCTGCTTGTCACCTTTTGTGCCGAAGCACATTGGAGGATTGAACCCGTCAATCAGGACTCGAACCAGCATGTTGCCCCGGCAAGCAGCACAATGACCGAACCCCTTTTTAAAGGCTCAGCCCTTTGAAGGGCCTTTTTAATAGCATTTTAGTGAAACAAAAACACACACAACATGATATCAGTGCTGGGGATTTATTCACAAATGGGATTAATTAGATAATCCTCATTAGCTGTTATTTTTAAAAGAAGCCTTTTCTTCAAAAAGCCTTTGAGATTAAAGTCGTTTTTATGTGGGTTTACTTGGTCTCCTTTACTGGAGTCTTGGAAATCCCTGAAAGTTTATATAAATTATAAAAAATAAATAAATCACGCATTAAAAGTCTTTGATTTACTGACAAAAATGTTGCACAAAAATCCATCTTCTTGCCAGACTTGCATTGCAATAAGTCATTTTTTATGATTATTTTATGACTTACCCACACGAGTATGAACTTGCATGTGTCTGCGCAGTGTTGTATTTATAATAAAATATTCACTTGTTTCTTTTTATTGGAGAAAGTCCATTTGATATGATATTAAATATAAAATACTGTCCATGTGGAGAATAAAAGTCTTGTATCACATTTTATTGGTTTCCCAGCAGTGAAGACTTGGAGAGAGAGGGGGGGGGGGGGAGTAAAGAGAGGGAATTGGGCGCTAAAGCACAGATTGAAAAAAAAAACTTCCTCTCGGCCAGCCAAGCATCACAGACATCAAAGTGAAGACATTGTTTGGGAGGAACAATGGCTGCCGTCACAGTCCAGGAGTTTGTGTGTTGTTGCGTGTTTGCGCTCCCAGAATCCCCCTCTGACGGCGAAATCACTGGATTATCAAACCAGCAGATGCAAACCGCAGAGAGCGGAATCCTCAGAGGCCCGTCTGAGATACCATCAAACAGAGAAAGTAGGTCCTCCTGCTCAAACACGGTGAAACTACACTTTAGCTCAACCACATCTATTTAAATACTTCATTTAATATTCAAAGGCAGCTGTGACAAGGGGAAAAACTACCTTTAAAGCGAATTATGCACTTTTCAACCACAAGAACATTTGAGTATTTAAATTACCATCATTGTAAAGTATTAAAGTGTAAAATTTACTTTTACACTTACTGCCTGGAAATGAGTGATTCAGCAGAATGTAGAAGCAGTGAAATCTGACTCTAAAACTAAATGCAACCGTATTTATTTGACTGTATTTCACACGGTAAAGACAAAATGTAGAACGGGAAGATTGTAAACTGGTTGCACATTCTGAAACCTCAGCAAATACCAATGAAGCGCTCCTGCAAATGGCACGATTTCCAATTGACTACAATCATGTTTCTGCTAATTATAAAGACCTGAAATGGCATGTAATGATACGTTTTTACACAAAAGTTGGTAACTGGGACTATAGAGTTTTATATAATGTATATTCCCAGAGGAGCTGAACACAATACAAGACCCTATAGGATCTAGATAACATTTAATGCTTCATTCCATCAATTATATAGAGAAACAAAAGGTCTTATGAGGCAGAATGGAACCACCTGGTCATCCTTAACGAGGCTAAAACCAATCCAAAGAGTTATTAGGAGCTCGTCTCCTCTCTGGAAATGGACCGTCCCGGTCAGCTGGGAGCATATGGGAATGCCATCAGACTGCGATTTGCTGTGTCGACATCCTCATAACCTCTGGGATGCTTCAGCCACGGAGGTCCAGGCTACCCTGCCTCCTGTGACACTTCAAAAAAAGCCAGACAGGCTGCGGGGATAATGCAAAACATAGAGGCGGACTGCAGGATGGAGAGACGGACAGAAAAAAAAAATGGAAATGGAAATGAAAACATGGATAGTGATCACGTGATCAATAAAGATCAGAGTAATGGCAGCACGACAGTGAATTAAACCAACACTAATCACACCTGGTTAGCCGAGGATCAACGGAATCGACCTGCGGGTCCAACGACGGGAGCCATGAGGGTTTTTAAATGAAGCAGAGTTTGGCAGAAACAAGAAGGGGAACGGGTAGAAGAAGACAAGGAGGAGGGAGGGTTGGATTGGTGGATTGGTGCTGAAACTGCTGAAGAAATTAAAAAGCAGCAGGAAATATTTCAACACAAGAGACCGATTGAAAGAAGAATGGTGAAAACCAAAGCAGCAGTGGTTGAGATCTTGTGACATGTGGCCCCCAAAAAACACTGGCTCCTACGTTTCCCATAATGCAACTCAATAACATTTTCCCTTACACATCATCGGGGCAATTTTTACTCCGTTTTTTAGAAAGCTCCCTTCACATTACTACTGTTTTTACAGGCTAAGTAGTCACTCCTCTTCATGAGGTGTAAACTGGACCTAATTTGTAAAATTTGGTGTAGTGGCCCTTTAAGAGACTGAAATTAGTCAAATTGTTGTTCTCTCTCGTGGTTGAAGCTCACTATTTATTCCATACTTTATTTTGGCCTGTGAAGCATTTTCCTCTCTCGTACTGTTTATAGAAGAAGCAATGAAACAGGCCCGAGGACCCGACTTGGAGAAACGCTGACATGTACAAATGCAGTTTATGCGTTTAGCTGACGCTCTTATCCGGAGCAATGCAAAATAAGTAGAGGGAAAAGAAGAAGAATCCTACACGTAGATAACCAGAATCCCGAGCAGCTGTTGTGCACCCAGACAATAGATGTGACAAACATCCCCCCCCCCTTTCTTTAAATGATGATGGGAAATAAAGAAGGAGAGCTGGGCAAAAGAAATACGAGCTGAGGATCTGCTGCATTTGTTTTGTCAGGAGTATTTCTCAGCGCTTGTGCAGGAGGAAGACTATACGGGGGGGGGGGGCTATGATCACTGCAGTGTGCCAACAGTGAAGAAAAACGACGTGCATGTAATAGTTTCCTGTCTCCTGCAGTAGCTGATGGGGTGTTTCATGCGTGAGTGAGTAGTGCCTGTGTAAAACACACACAAACTGAAGACAGTAAAACCATTGAGTTGTGGAATGTAGTGCGACCGGTGTTTAGTGATAACCTGCTAATGGGCCTTGCTTTTATTTCGTTTTTATTCCCTTGCTTCCTGTATTTTACTTTTTTAGCAAATAAAGCAGTTAAGAGTTAGAACTGTAAGTATTCCAATTTCTAAATTTTATTTCGTAGGTGTATCGGAGGGAAAACACTGATGTTTGACAGCTAAAACTTTGAGTCGCAACCTCCCGTTTGCCTCCATTTTTTTTTACTGTTGTCTCCTTGTCTCCTCTTGTCTTGTCCTCTCGTCTCTTTTCCTTGCCCCGTCGCTCGTCCTTGACTTTGACCTTTATCCGCATCCGATGCAGTCATTTCTGGAGCCGACTGTCAGCAAGCATCAAAAGAAAAGAAAAGACCCCCCCCCCCCCCTAAAAAATGGCATCAATTTCAGCCTTGTTAGGCCTCCACACACACACACACACACACACACACACACACACACACACACATAAACACACAGCAGCACACAATGTAAACCAATCCCTCCATTTGCTGTCAGCGAACAAGTGGCTACCCGCTGGGTGAAAAAAGGGCACGGTGAGAAATGCTCTCCATCACTTTCAATTAATCCCCCCCCTCTCCCTCCTCACTTGAAGGGACAGTTTTGGGGGGGGGGGGGGATGTGTGTAAAGTGGGCACACAGATATTGATTTATTATCTACAGTATTCCAGGCCTCACTCCGGACCTGTTGGCATCAGGGAACCCTGGAGAAAAGTTGTCTCTTACAGCAGCAAGAGTATTTGTTCTAATATTAAAAAATATAGAAAACATTTTACGCCACAGTTTCCTCAATAATACATAAAAAAAAAAGATTCCAGACAGTTGTTATCTCATGCTAATAGTGTGGATAATGATAATAAAAGATGGTGTGTGTGTGTGTGTGTGTGTGTGTGTGTGTGTGAGTGTGTGAGTGTGTGAGTGTGTGTGTGTGAGATGAGCAGCGGGCCCTGCTTGAAATGATTAGAAGGTCGGGGCCATTATGAGCTCCTCTCTGCCTTTTGTATCGGCTGTAATGAATACTGAGGGGGGCATTTGGAGTACTTTGAGGAACTAACAGCCTTTTTAATCCTTTAATCCTGAGGAAAACCAATTTCACCCCTATACACACACACACACACACACATAATTTGAAAGAGGTTTCACTGAACCTACCGCATGTATGTGTGTGTGTGTTTAACCTGCTCTCGTTAATTTCCCGGCTCACAGACCTGGTGATCCTGGAGATTAGGTTCATTAAAATCACATATTGTACGCACCCCGGTGTGTGTGTGTGTGTGTGTGCTGGGATCAAGTGAGCAGATAGGGAAGGGCCATCCATGTTGGGGTTATCGCCCATGCAGGTCCTACCACACACACACACACACTTCCAGACGACCCCCCCTCGTCGGTTTGCAGCAGTTTGACCCTGACAGGCTCCACTCCTGCTTGTCTGTGAAACGTCCCGCTGTGACGAGTGCTACAGAAACCTTTAGGAAGTTTTATCTGTTAACCTTTACATGGTGGGGGGGGGGGGCTAATCCTTAAAGTGTCCCCTTGTAGAATTTATACCCAAATACACATGCACCTTACATTGCATAGAACATGGCAATTAATTCAATTTGTCCTCGTTTCCCCCATTATTTGAACAAAAATACCGTTTTGCTGCTTTTCCTCATCTCACATGATCTCACATGTGAGCGACATTAACATGTTGTAGCTGCTCGAGAGAGAGAATTAAATTAGGTGGAGTAAAACGTACAAGATGTCCCTCTGAAACTTAGCGGAGTAGCAAAAGTATAAAGTAGTATAAAATGGAAATACTGAGTTACTTTCCACCACGATATCTATTTGCCCTTACTTTTGTAATGCCTGTAACGCTGCCGTCGTTAAAAGCAGTTTGTTACATCCACCTGTTGTGCCAGATGTGGGAGGGGCCTGAAAACCACCACTTTGTAATAGTATGTGTTTTTATCATTGCGTACAATTTGAAAAGTTTTCTGTAAAAGATGAGACAAACTTTTACAACCCCGTCTCCTGCAAACCTACGTTCAGCTAAACTGCTTTCATCGATAATGTTGGAGGGACACGGTGTAGCTCCTAGATTACGGCCGCAGTTTGAAGCGGTTTGAAACAAAACAAAACAAAAACACTAGTTGTTTGACCCGACCTCCTCTCTAAGTGGACGTCCGCCGACTCATTCGAAATTTATATGTGATACATCAAAAACAAACATAATCCACGACGGAATGCGCTTCCCCCTCGAAACCTAATTCACACCGCGGTTTCGTCGTGTGGGGACGTAGTTTTTATTTGTACGGGGACAGGGCTGCGTGTTCTGATACATCGTGAGCAGCCAGTATTCTAAAATAGTCCATCAATGACGGCTGGATTCTTAAAAGGATTATGTTTCAGAAAGAGCACATGCAGCTCACGCAGCGGTGACTGAAAAAGGTTGATAAGGACGCAGGGGAGGAGTGTGTGTGTGTGTGTGTGTGAATCCTTTATGTGCTCGCAGCATTTGTGTATTTCTTGTATGAGTGTGTATCCGTATGCCTTATGAGGACAGGGAGAGTGTGCGGTTTTGTGTGCATTACTCCAGGCAGCCACCTCCTATCATTGCTCCATAATGGAGGAGTGTCTGGGGAGTTTTATCACCGGGCCTGGCTGTTTGGGGGACTCGGGGGCCGGGGGGAGGGGGGGGGGGTCTCCGCTCAAAGGGCCCCCGCGACTCTGAAAAGGTGACTGAATTGAAAAGAGGGTAGGGACATTCTGCTTGTCTTTATGTGTCGGGTGTATGGGGGAGACGAGGGTGTGTAAAAGTCAAGAGGGCAGCACACAAGAGGGCCCCAGCAAAAGAATCGTCTTCCCAGCATGCCACAGGGCATCCCTTACTCCCTCCGTAGGTGAGCATAATTAGACAGATAAAAAAAAAAAAAAACGACAGCGAATGTGGGAGCTCAGATAAGGTCTAATGAGAGAGGAGAGGAGGATGGAGAAGGGGAGGAGGAGAGGAGGTGGACACGAGCAGAGAGGGAACAGAGGGGGAGAAAAAAAAAGGACAAAATAAGGCGAGAGATTTCGATCAGATGAGGGTTATTAGCGCGGAGGAGTCCAGGACAGGCGACCTGATGTCTCCTCTCCTCTTGTCTCTAGTCTCCTTCACTTCAAGTCTTTCCGTATTAAGTCTTGAATCTCACCCTCCTGAAAATGTTCAGGATACATCGATACATCATCACCGCTGTCATTTTTGGCCCGCGAATATAAGCTTTCTGGAGCTAGCTGGCGAGAAAACCAGCTTCCAACACGTTTATTTCCTTCTGCAAACACACAGAAAAGGAAGAGGCAAAGATCCTGTTTGCTGGGAATTGTAGTCTTAGCTTTGAGAGAATAAAAGTCCTGACTGTACACCAATGCAAAGTCATTTATTTTCATGCACACTAACTGAAAATTGAATTGTAAACGGTCAAAAAAAGAGCCAAGAAGACATTTTTTTTCAGTGTCTCTTGTCTCTTTTCTCTCCCGCTCCGTGTCCATCTGGGTTCAGCATCCGCTCCCTGGGAGGCGTCCTGTTTATCTCCATCACCCTGCAGCAGATTAGCCGACACCTCTCAGCCTCCCGCCTCCACCTGCCCTGCCGCTCTAACCCCCGGATACGCGTTCTCCTACGTTTCAACAGCTCTATTCCTTAAACGCTCTGCGAGGTCCCCTTTTGGGCGATTGTCATGCGTTCGACGTGCAGTGTAATGAATTGTTTGCCCGTTGCTGTTGCGCTTGGCTCTTCTCCTGCAGTTGTTCGTTGCGGATCATTTAGCTGCGACCTAGTTGGCGGTGAAGACGCAAACACGGAGAGGGCCACATCCTCACAGATCGTGATCAGGAAGACATCAGCGTACCTGCAGTGTGATCTGATGAGCTTGGCTTTTTTTTATTGAATTACTGCATGCAGATACATTTATTTTGATTTAGGTTAGTACATGCAAGAGGTTTGACAGACACAAAAAACTTACGACCGCTATTCATGACCAAAAGTCAACGTTGACTTATTTAACTAAGTTCATTTACCTAACATAGTTCATGTCACATACTTAACTTAAAGTCACTGTGAGGAACTTTTAACTGGTTATGAAACCCGAGCCAAATTGCTGGACCCCCTGGAGGGAAGGGAGGCACGGGAGAGCCAGAACCAGGACTCTGCTGAGCCGACTGTCAGGACCTAAAGGGACTCTGGTGCTCGGGAACCGCCAAAACCAACACAAAATGAAATTCACTTGGAGTAACTTTAAGTATGCAACCTAAATTATGTAACAAACGTACTCATCTGGTCTTTTACAAAACCTAACTGACTAGTTTTGTTTGAATTTACAGCGTTAAGTCTTTCGGACTAACCTGCACGTTAAAAATGGCTCCGAAAGGGTACCCGCCGCATTTAAAAAGTGAAGCCAAGTGTCCGTATGTGACGAGCTGGGTCTGAGTGAATCCCTCGCACTTCCTTATGCATGTGCATACCATTTGAATCAAGTGCGTGCACGGCGGACTCCACCACTGACAATGCAGTTTGCTACGTAGAGAGGTAACAGAATAAATGCCAGTCATAACAAAAGTATGGTTTGATATGATGAAAATCGAAAGGATTATAACTTTTCAGTTTGATATCCGAATCAGTTTGTGTGTTGGGTTATGGGAGTAGTCAGTGTTATTTTTATGTGGGTGCTTTAGAGAGTTTAACTAGAAATTAAAGTAGTAGTACTGGAGCCATTCTCACGTCTTTCTTTCTTTCTTTGGGTTCGTTAACAGGCCGCTGTTTAATCCGGAGGAGGTAATGGTATCGATTAACACAACCAAAGCGGTTGAATAGCCAGCAATAAGATGATCAATCATATCTTCAGGAGTCCCGGGCCACATGTTTTAGCCCCCCGCATTAATTCAATCCCCATTATCTGGGCTAAGGAGGAGGCCGTAATGGATTTGTGCACTCTAACAGAAAATGGCTTTTTGAACCAACACACAATTAGCACAAAAGAGTTTGGGCAAACCATGCCCACATTATCAACATAATGAGAAATAAGCCTGCAGCTTTCGAAATGAGTTTGAAGATGGGGGGTTAATAATGTGTACAGAAAGTTTTCAACTTTAATTTATCATCCCAGGAGAGAGCATTAATCAAAGCAACTGTGAAGCCATGTTTTTCCTATTGATTTGAATCTATTATTTCATCCCTTTAGTTAATTTCCCCACAAAGTACTCTTTGTAATTTTTAGTCTGCTGCTGGTGAGAATCGGGCTTCATACATGTGTTCATCTCCACAGCATTAATGTGAATAACAACAGCAATGAGCCAAAGGTAAAGGTTTGAGTCACTTTAATACTAAGGGGGCAGATGACAAGTTTCAAACTAATAACTGAGGCAGGTTCAAACTGAATATTTTCATAAAAAAAAAAAAGAAATCATCTTAACTCAAGAACTCCTTACTAGCCGTTTCCGGAGCTTTCAGCCGGATCTCTCACCTACGGGTTAAGATCTTCCACCCATTCGACAAACCTGTTATCACGCAACTGAAGTGGCATACTGACGTCACATGATGACAACAAAACAATCTTCATCTGCAGAGGAAGAGCATGATGTGCTGGTGAAAGCTCCGGAAAAAGCTTGAAATAAGACCAGGCGGATCCCCATAACCAAAATACTATTAATATAAATGTGCAACCTGTCTTTGCTTTTGTTTATTCACAAGCAACTCTGCAATCTTTCTGGATTTATTATTTATTTTCAACTGCGCGTTGCTTTTATACGTAGTTTTTCTGTGTTTTTTATGTCTCAGTACTGCCTTTAAGACTACATTTTGTTCGAGACCATGGTTCAACGTCGCCGAGGTAAACCATAGTAGAAAGAATAATTCCTGCACAAGAGGTCTAAAGGGAAAAAATGGAGGCTTGCAGGGATCTCATCAAAAACGCGGTGACTCGTCTGTCGGGGTACACAAAGCCTCCTCGCCTGGTGGCCTAATACTCTGAAAAAGTGCCAAATCAGCCGGCGAGGATTCGGCGTGCGCGCAGGGGGGATTAAAGCCGTAGCCCGCGAGGCTGTGGCACCCCTGTATGCAAACACCGTCCGCTACGTTACCCCAGTTTGATATCACAATGCATAATCTCTGCCTTTTTAGTACACACACACACACACACACACACTCACACACTCACACACACACAGGAACAACACACATAATCTCTTCTTCCCGCAACTGTCGGGGTGTGACCTCTACGGCCCGAAGCCCGCTGAGTGACGGGTCGCTCATCTCCGCGCAGCACGCCGTGTTAGGCTCATGAACAATACGCACGCACACACTTTTGTACATACGGAAACGACATCTGGGTATTTTGTGCTCTGGTGTATTTTCCCGACGCATGACAAAAGCACATCTCGTGTTACTTTGAGCCTTTTTTTTCTCTTCGATCGCATCCCTTCGTGTGACCTCTTGTATTCCATCATTTGCAGCCTCATAGAAGAATGCGTCTTCAACTTTCTGACAAATTAAACACACCCGTGCCGAGTTTGTCACCGACTTTGTCCCCGCTGTGTGTGCTTTCCCCTGATTATTGCTCCCTCTTCAGTCTTCTCACGCGGTGCATGTCGTTTAAATGACAACGTGCGGAGACACAGAGCCGACACAAACTTGGACGCTGTGGCTACTTTCTATTTCCGGGCCTTTTTAACGTTAGTCCATCCCGACATTTGTTTCCCGAAACGCTCCAGTAAACCTCCCCTTCACATGTGCACCTGGCACGCTCCGGGCCTGTGGACCGACAGCAAACAGCCGCTAGTTAATATTGACACAGCCTTTTTTTTTCTTCCAAAAGCCACTTTTCCGGTGGGTTATGGGCACTCGGCGGACGGTTATCATCGTGGCCATTGATCCGTGTCTTTCCATGCAAAGGTTGGACCCCCGGAAAGGTTAATTGGAAAACAAGACTGCAGAACCAGTTGAGAGACTTTCAGTCATGCCAAGCTAAAAGTTGAGAGAACGATATAAATTTTTAGGCGTGAATAACGGAGCTAACCAAAGCGCGATGATGCAATAGGATCAATCAAAGGCAGGATCAACGCTGTCAGCAGGATTCTCATTTGTATTGTTTCAGAAGACATTTTCGTAAGTTAGTCAAACTGCAAAGTCTTGGCTGTCTTGTTCCGATTGGTCGGTTCGCTGATGTGGTTGGTAGCAGCAGCCACTGTAAGGATTTCGTCCTAAGTGTCTCACACTGTCGGACTTTTGACTCCTAAATCAATGGACGTGTCTTGGACCATCCTTTTCTATTGATGCCATTTCTTTCATCATTGTCAAATCTAATTGAATATCCTAAATAGATGTCCCAATTAACAACTGAATATTTTATTCTGGAGTTTAAACGTTGCAGCAAAATGACCGTACGAGCACTGAAAGTCCTTCCTGTGACTGACATCTAACCTGAGACCACCGCATGTGAACGGTCCTATTGCCTCTCCGGTTGCCCAGGAGTGTTTTGCAAGCACTGTTCTTTTTCCAGGTTTGCGCTTTATATCACCAAGTGGAACCAGAATAAAAAAAACAGGGCGCCGAGAGCCCCCCCCCCCCCCCTAAACTGAAGAGGGGCCACTTTACAAGCAATTCATCACCTTGCCTCAGCCCGTCTCCCCTCTTTCCCCTTCATGTCTCCCTCTCTTTCCACTGTTCTGGCTTTTTTAATTTTTTTTTATCACTCTAGTTGTTCTCCTCTCTTCCTCTCTGTCCTTACAAAAAACAATACCCTCCCTCCCCTCCAAACCCCTCATCTTTCTCCCTCCTCCCGCCGCCGTCTCTCTGTCTAATCCTGGAGGAGAAAGCTTCGGTTCTGTTATGGCGTACGGGTATCTGACCTCGGCATCGCCTCTAATCCGGCTTAGTTCACTTAATGATGCCACTTGTGGTGCCACGAACGCCACCGAGAAGTCTATAAAGGCCTTCTATTAAAATGCTAATCCGGGAAAAAGTGGCGGCGGGGGAGGAGAAGCTAAGCGACACAGGAGCGGGAGAATTTGACCGCGGACCCCCGTCTCTTCTCCCGTCTCCCAGCTATGCAGACGATGCTCCCTCCAATAATAACTGATTGTGTGATTAGGGGAGCGCCGCTGCGTGTTGGCCGGACGGAATAGACTCCCGTTCCTGCACAGAACAAAACGAGAGAGTGGGGAAGACTCAACCTATTCCATTTCACAGGAGACTCGTGCATTTTCTTTTCTTTTTTTGCCCCTGTTGTTGTCAGGAAATGAACAAATGGTTATCAATGTTCGGAGGGCTAAATCTCCCATCTCTCGGCCAGGTTTTCCCAGCTGATACTATTTTCTCCGTACAAGGCAGGAAATTAAATTTCACTGTGCGCCGTATCACCTCGCCTTCCCCCCTCCCTCCCCCTCTCTTCTGCTCTACCTTTTTATCAGGGTATTCTTTACTGAGAGAGAGAGAGGGGAAGGAGCCTCCTCTCCACTTCCAAACAGAGAAGTTGTCTCGAGCAATAACACTCCGTACACATCACACCAATGGACTAGTTTCAATTTACAGAATTATTTGGTGGAGGACGGATTTCTGCCTGCTTTTTCTTTTTATATGGAGGGATTATACCCATATCATGTCCTTCACAATACTGTGTGTGTGTGTGTGTGTGTGTGTGTGTGTGTGTGTGTGAGATTTAGTAAAACCATATCAGTGTGCTTTCAAACTGTTGCCTGGAAAGGCTGCACTGCATTTTTCTTGATAGTATTTTGAAACGCCATGGCTGGAGTGCCATGAAACCCTGTTTATTTCATGTCCAAAATCAGAATATATGATATGGTGAACATCAGAGAGTAGTGAAAAAGAGCCTTGTTCTGTGTTTCATTCACTGATATGTAAAACACAGAAAACCCTCACAAACAAACAAAAGAATGAACCTCCTTGGTGGAGGTAATAAAGAAAAACAGGCTGAGAAATTAAACCGGTGAAAAGAAATGTGCTCGTGACACAAATTGACCCCAGATTGTGTTTTTATTGAGACAAAAAAGAAAAAAAGGCTAATTTGAGTCGCTAACGTTTTTTAATCAGCTCAGGCGGTGCTTTCTAATTCCAAACAGCGTCTTGGAATAGAAGTTCTTCCAGAAAAAAAAACACACAAACATTGTTTTTGGCAGAGCGGGGGGGAGGGGGGGGTGCAGTGTTGTTGGCTCCACAGTGGAAACCTATTGAGAGTCAGGAGAGTGGATTTTGGGTCGCTTTGCCGCCCCCGTTGCTTGCCAGTGATTGGCCCGATTCCTGCCTTTAGAAACGGGTCATGGTCAACACACACACACACACACACACACACACACACACACATTGAATAAAACTTCTTTTCTACTACTGACACAATTTTTGCAGAACATGCGTTACACTTTTTGGGATGAGTGCTGCAAAATGTGCAGGTTGGGTGTAACATTAAACTATTATTTGTTTATTCATAAGAAGCTAATGAAATAATTCAAACATCATAAAATTTTCTCTACAGAGTCAAAAACAGACCTATTTTATGACGATGTGTTAGCGTTCATAAGCAATACTTCCACTAAATACATGTCAAATACGGTACAAAGCTCAAATACTTCTTGCTCGGTGTTAATACCTGATTATGAAAACTTTTGGGAGTCCTTGGTCTCTTACAATAAGTAAAAATCATCTCTTGTATTTGGATCACGCCAAAATACACAAAGTACACTTTCTTATTTACATTTTAGTAAAAAATTTGGATTGCAAATGTCACCAAAAGGAGAAAATAGAAATGTATTTTGTTGTTAGGTTAAAAAATGTATACGTCAAACTACTCCACCAGTTTATCTTGTTGGGTCATGTAAACATTTAACAAATTCAGTAGTTTAACAAAAAAGTAAATACAAGGTAATTAATGTAAGGTAGGTCAGCTGTCCCAAATAGTATTGTACTGCAGATTATATCTGTCGTGATTTTATTACAAAGGAAGAAGCTGTTACAGTGAAACTGAAACTTGGTTTATTTCTGTTACTTTTTTAGTGCGTCCACAAAATGTAATAATATGTATTCATTCAAAAAGTTCCACAATGTCCTGAGTGGAGACAAAGTGTGCTATGTAGAGTGTGAAACAATAATTCTCAATCCAAATCAGTCAAATGAGCTGTTCCAAAAGGCTAGAAATGTCCCATCTGTGCTCATTTGGCCTTCGAGTGCCCAGAGGGAATTAGGAGAAATTAACAAATGGCATTTACTCAAAATGTCACTGTCGCAAAAACTTCAACTGTACCGCCGCACACAATACAATGAGCATTTAAAAACATGTCAAGGGTTGAAATATGAAGTAGGGGGAACATGTGATGCCTCATCTGTACACCGAACTACATATATCAGTGAAACACAGAGAGCGTAGGAACAAGGATTTTTACCTCGCAGGTCTCGAGATCCGCTTTGAGTTACAGTCGGCTACGATAACTTAAAGCGAGCTGAACTGGCATGCCTCGTTGGAACGGCGGTGTCGAGCTAGTGGTGGGAAATGGAGGGTGTAAAGTGGGAAGGGCCCCGACGAGAGGGAGAGATGTGGGGAGCATCTGCCTGCGGTCATGGTTCATTCACTTTCGCTATGGCCTCTCGGCTCTTTGAAAGTGCAAGATGGTGAAAGAAAGAGAGAAGGGAAAAGAGGAGGAGGAGGAGGAGGGGGGGTTCAGAGTTGTCATGGCGCAGAATTCCCCCCCTCATTTTCATCTGCTACATTCATCATATCCTCGAGTCGATCACTCTTTAGCCGCCCTCGTCGCTCGAACCCTTCAGAGGAAATAAATAAAAGACGGGAGCTAAACCGGGGGGGGGGGGGGGAATGATGAGCGGGGTGGTGCAGTGCTGTCTTTGCTCGAGTTTTGACTTGACATTTCTTGTTCGTGAGGGAGTTCTCAGGGTAACATATTGTTTTTGTTTGTTGTGCGGGTCGAGACAGAGGAAAACGGGCAAAATTTACAAGCAAGTACCGTCTCTCCATCACGGTTTATTGCTGTGGACATGCGCACTCCCATATCAGCTAATCCCGGCGTATTCTTTCTGCTCTTTTTTTCTTTTCATGCACACTTCTTTTATAAAAGTGCGTTGTTGGAGCTCGCTTTGTACGAGCCAGACCTGGTCGAGGAGAGAGGGAAACAGAACGAATGCCGCCGAACTCGGTTGCAATCAAAAGAGGCTCCATCATGAGTTGTCTGAGGCTCCCCTCTGCCTCTTGGATGGGCCTGGGGTTTTGGGTGCTAGAGGGGCGGGGGGGGGGGGATTGGGGAATTGATTTGTGTGTACGGCGTGACAAAGGCGGCGTGTTTGCATGTTAAAGAAGGCTTTTTTTTGGGGGGAAGGGGGGAAGATGCGAGGTCACCGATTCACTGTTTCGGAAGGCCTTTTGGCGCAGCGCTGATAAGGCGACACAAGCCGGTGCATTCGACAGGGGGAAGATGTATCTGCTTGTGATACGGCGTCATGCCCCGCCCCCTTCACCCCCGGCCCCGCCCTAACCCCAACTACACGTCTGTAGCGTCGGCAAGCGAAACCGTCACTCCTTAGACGCGTTGACCTCCAGGGCGTCAACGTTCTGAACTGCCCTCGAGGTGGAAATCACAATGAAAAGTCGACAACCGCAAGTCGACAAACGTTCAGCTAAGAAATCGGAGTCCGTCACATTCTATGTTCCGAATTGCTAATTTTTCCTTTCAGAACGCCGCTCAATGTCGACCGAACGCGACGCTCGTTCAGAAAAAAACCCCTTTCTTTTCAGAAAGAAAAGAAAAAAGCCTACACATGTCTTTGTCAGCAACAGGTTTGTTGTCGGTTGTAATGGTAATAGCTGGCGATGCAGTGACAAGATAACTGATTAGGTGAGACGAGCGCTTGTGTCGAAGGGGTAAGGTGCTGAATGCAGAAAGAAGCAAGATGGAGAGAGATCCTGCCATCAAGTAAAGGACCGCTTTTGTTCTGTTTAACACAATCTTAAAAACACGGTGATAAATAAGGAGCGTGTCCAACATTGTGCTGCAGTTTATTTACAGTGATACAGGTCAAAATATGGGTCGTCTCATGTGTCGATATGATAGTTTACATTGTAATCTTTGGGTTTTTTATGTGGTGTGCCATTTTTTATTGATGCTCATGTGTTCTCATCCAATAAACATGTATCTTAAGACTATAAGAGGTATAAATAATGTACAAACTAACATTATCCAGGATTCCAGGACTGTGTTTTAAAAGAACAAGGCCCCAAAATAAGTTTTTCCTCGGTGGGTTTTGAAGTATTTCTCTTTACTTCCACTCATTTCCCTCTTCGTCTTTCTCTTCGCCGCACCTCCCTCTGTCGGCGACGCTCTTTTATCCGTGAGTCCCTTTGTCCTCTTGTGCGCCTCCGTTTTGTCCCATTAACTCAGACGTGTCAAGGCATGCCCGTCGCTCGCTGTGCCCGAGCCCGAGCATGGCAAAGCAGCACAGATGGTTGCTAAGGAGGTTGCCAGGCCGGATCAGTGGGCCTGTGTGTTTGTGTGTGTGTGTGTTCAGTATCTCAAAGCCACGCTTCACCGTCGGACAATGGCAATCGCCGGCCCACGCCGGGGCTGGGCTGTGGCACCAAGCCGCGACCCAATAATGCCGGTGCCGCTGAGGGTTGCGACCTGGAAACGGCGGCCGACTGTGATAACAGCTTGGCCGAGCGGCGGGGAGGACACCTTGTCAGTGTCGCCACGTCGCAACGCGTGAATGTCACTGTCCTGCTCGCCCGCCTGCCCTCCACCTCCTTTTTCTCTTCTTCCCAATCAACCCCCCCTTCCTCCCACCTCCTTATCCACACACACACACACTCCTCCCGCTCTTCCTCTCCCCTGCAAGTCCTCCATCTTGAGAAAAACAACACGTCCCAGTAAAATATGCGGACCAGAACCGGGAGGGAAAAAAAAAAAGGATTCCCGTTGATTTACTGCCCCGTTCTATTCTCGGCCCGGTTTTGACTCCACGCCTTGGCGAAGGGCCTCGACACGCTTTGATGGCCTCTTTTCCGGAGAACGTGATGGTTTATGGCATGTTGTCGGTTTCGCGTGTCTTCATCGAGAACGGTCTGTCTTGTGTGTAGCCATAATACAGACACCAGCGAATTATGGGATTAGAGAGCTGTGTTTAGGGGCTTTAGTGGTGTTCCATCTCTGGAACCGATTCTGAATACACCGAATACACACTTTAACCGTTCGTACAAGAAATCTCTAAATTAACCCTCCTCTTCTACGAGCTCTATGTGTAAATCTAAACTTGGCTTAATCTTAACGGAGACAGATTACACTCAGCAGGTGAGTCTGGTAACAGGGACAGGCTGCTAGCGTTGGCACGGCGCCCCAACAGCAATAACTCTAATGGAGCACTTTCAGAGCTCCTGGGAGTGGAAATCAAATGATGTCAACCATGGCATAATCCAGACCTGGCCCCGTGTAAAGTACAATTATAATAAAAGAGAGAAGGGTTGGAATGGCGGGGGGTTCGGGCTTATCATGACTGCTCTGATCTGACATCTGTGACGTCTGATGTACATGGCTGGAGACATCACTGGAACTCTGACAGTCTGGAATATATTTGACCATCAGCGTTTCGGGGGTTGACTTCCTTTAGAGTTTTAATTTGAGCAACCCCGTCTCCTACGATAGTTCGTACTGTCGCGGACACTTGAAGGTTATTCAAAAAGCAAACGTCTCCCGCGACAAAGTTCACAATGCAGGGACGTAATCTGAAGACAAAGGACAGAATTCTAGATCTTTCTTGCCCCGCCGCAAACCAGATCACGCCTGACTTTTACGCCGATTCCAAAGCGAAATGCTGCAAATATTTACATTCCCCTACTACTGTCGGCGCTCATTGCCGAAAAGCCGAGCGAGCAGATTCCACACTGAAAAGATATCTTCAATCAAATGAAGTGCTGTGTAAACAAAGCCGGCAGCGGGTGACAGCGTTTCAACGAGGAGCTCCGTTCTCCAATTTACGGAAACCCCGGGCCCCTAAAACAAAGATATTGTTATCTGTCTGCCTGTTCCTCTCCCATGTCTGACGTCTTGCTCTCACACGCAGCTCCCTCAGATTTGTTTCTCTGACGGATCGCAAAGCCGCAACCTCGCGTCGCTGAAGTCAGGATCGCTGCAACCGCAAGTGCTGTGACGCAACGTGGCAACGAATCACCTCGCCTGCCACGAGGTCTCGGCTTGTTAACAACGTTGGTGTATGTCGCATCTTATTTTGGCGGAGGAGCGTTGATGATGGTGGTGTTTTAAAAAGCACTCGGGTCGTGTTTCAGTCCCGGTTGAGGGACACAAACTTGTATTTTAAGGGGGGAAAAATAGCTGTAGGCCTACATGGTTCGATTTTTAACGGCTCAGTGTGCAAAACAAAAAGGCCCAGTTGAAAAAACCACAAGTTTCCACAAGTATGTAATTTCAAGGATGAGAACTCTGGTGGGAAAAATATCAAGATTAAAGTTATGGTTAGGTGCATAATTAGCTCTCGAAATCCGACAAAATTCTGGTTGCACTCAGCTGGAAAGTGACAGCCAGGAATCGGCCGATGAGCCGTCACCCACATGACATTAGCACCCTCTTATACCGAAGAGGAGCGAAGTGGGAGCTGCCTATTGAAGCACCGCAGGGTGCCGTCAGGGACACAGGCCTCCAAACCTGTGTGTGTGTGTGATCTCTCCCCCTCACCCGGACCGTTCAGCCAGTGACTGATGACGTCCCCCCACTTCCAGCACCAGGCGACATCGCGGCACAAAGAGCCACTCCGGGTGAAACAAAGACCCTCTAATTGTGCCTCTGAGCAGGCCGCTTGGTCGGTCAGCTGGTGGCTGGTGGGTCCCTCGGGGTTCCCGGCAGACTCCGCAGATTGGCCGAGGCCGGGGCCCCGCTGCACCGGGAGGAAATTAGGAGGCTTTGTGTCTCCCAGTGTGAGCTCAACTTATATCGAACCTCCGATTCTCGTCCACAAATGCGATCTCATATCCTTTGTCAAAAGATAATGCGACTGTTTTCAAATCGTATTTTTGAAATGATACAAAGGGACACGCGCCATTTTTCTAATGGTGCGTTTCAGGGATACCCTGCAGAAGAAAAGTAGTTGTAAAATGTTTGTACAAAGTCAATGGAAAGACACAATAAAAGACAAGAGAGTTGTAAATGCTGCTAACACCTGCTGTGTTCGTATCCATACTGTATAGTAAAGGGTCTCATGGGACATGTTCCCATTGCTTTTGTATGATCTACTGTATGCCTTTAAGACCCTTTGGAATGACAAGGACGGCGCTCTATCTGGGATAATTGGAGAATTGTTGATTTTGGCAAATAAAGCTGGTGGGAAAACGCACCAAGGGCACGAATGGAAAACATCTAGAACAATTATAAGAAAAAAAATAATAATCGTATTTGCACTTTGTCACATGCTGATTAAATAAACAAATTACACAAAAGTCTGTGCAGCCAAAGCTACAACAAACATCTTCCTGCTCCGCTGCTGTCCAAAAACTATTAAAAACACATCAGCTAAACCACATTGCACGCGGTGGCTTCATTACCGTGAACACACACACACTGTGGTTTATTTTGACTCGGTGCCACACACACACACACACACCGTCCTGCTGCTGCAAATACTCACCAGAGCCCCAAATGTGGATTAATCCGCAGCTGAAAATAGTCCCCCAACAAATGCTCAATTTACTCATCTTTGAGTAACTAATATGTTAAAAACTAAAGGACCTCAAAAATATTGAGCCTTATTAAAATCATGGAGAATGACTATTTTGTTATATTAGTGGTTGTTTACCTCATAATATCAATCACTTTTTATTTACCGGGACACTTGTACCAACTGTTTTTTTTTTTTTTTAAGTGGACATATATGTTTTAAACATGACGAAGCAGACTGACTAAGAAAAGATAAATAGACAGACAATACAAAGGCAAACAAAGCAGTGCAGCGACAGCAATTGTGTGCCACGCACCGTGATTGACTACAAAATGTACAGTGGCAAAAGGTGGCGCTCAAAATAGTGAGTCACGGCCGGTGGGACGCTGGTGGTCTGTTGTGGATGCAAACAGGGCCGGCCAGTTGGTCCTATTGTTAGCCATTGTTAAGAGGGTCTATAGAGGACTAACCCTGCCCCTCTGGCTGAGGTCAACGAGGTTTGGCGATGGTGTAACGGATACTAAACTCTTTAAAGAGGTGAAGGCGAGAGCGTCCTGCGACGTTTTCACATCTGATAAACTTTAAAAGAGAGGAGACGTGATGGAAACATAACGGCCAAAATGGATTTGTCATACCAACAATCCAAAGCAAAAGGCTGCGGTTTTACTGCCAGCGGCCGCTGTGGTCCTTTCCTACAACGGAAAACCCAACTCAATCCACACCCGCTGCCGTGACAGTGTCCCCACAGCAAAACATGTTTTGCTCAAAAAACCGGGCAGCTATTTGAGGCGTCTCCCATGTAGTGGCATGTTGCGAGGAGAGCGTTTGTTGTTGCTGTGAAAAGACAGTCTGCTCTCGGAGATGTGTGTGTGTGTGTGTGTGTGTGTGAGAAAAGGCCGGCTGCTGGGGCGAAGCAGCGACAGACAAAAGATCGAGAGGCAGTCTGCTCCCGCTGAGCCCTGCACTGCCGTGCTCCTAACACGCCACTAGACCGTGCTCTTCTGCAGATTATACACTACTCACTCGCTCATAGTCTGCACTTCTGTTTCACACACACACACACACACACACATTCCCATGCCTTGCACAGACCCCTCTGTAGTGTTCAGCTTAAAGCTTGACGGCCTACAGGCATAAAGCAACCGCTTGTGAACCTCATTGGATCACCTGCATGGAAAAAAGTGACGCAAGCGTAATTTATATTACTCTTTGTGTCTTGCTTTACAGAGGTATGAACGCTAACTGAAATACTTTTAAGATATCTCCAAACAATATGGTTGCGCTAAATGCAGAGCAGCAGTGCTTTGGCCCATTGATTTCATTTGTCAGTGGGGATGAGAGGTGGGTGCCGGGGTCCGCCGCTGAAAGGCCAAAGGGGGCGAGTCGAGTGTCCGACCGAACAAGATGGATGGAGCGAGGGCTTTCATCTACTCGGTTCTCATCAAAATCCATCCCCATCCTTTGTCTCCACTAGAACCGGATGGTTTGTTGAAGATCAGGGAAACAATGAAAGCGGCATGAAAAAGAATTGCGCAGCAAAAAGGCTCTGAAGCTATGTTTTATGTGCCTCTTTAGCAGGGTGATAAATGTAAATGACGGTCCGCGGAGAGACCGCGGCCTCCATGCTAGACTGCACCGCCAATTGAAATCTGCTGATGAGGACGGCCGGAGCACCAACTGCTCCTCAGACAACAGGACACAGCCGCCGATCCGTCGCCATTTGTTATCGGCACTCGTGCACACATCCCCGGCCTGCTGGTCCCGGTCCCCCCCGGGACTGCGGTGGTGTCCGTGAATACGTGATCCGTGCGTTAAAAGTTTGCATATTTACAGTGAGCGCTGGTGCTTGCGAGTTCAAAATATATATAGATAGAGTAATAAATAAATGTGTGCGGATCCCATTGGGTGCTGACTGAATGACAATGGAGGAATTCCCAGTGGACCCATTGACTCCCAGCGAGACTTCTCTGTCCCATTGGACTCCCCACATTTCTTCTTTTGGAGTCCCCGGTGTCTCCTCCATCACTCTTAAGACAGTAATTATTTCTTCGCTTTCAATTAGCGGCCGTCAGGCCAGCGTGGACACGGAGCCCACAGAGGACGTGGCTATTTCCTGCAAGCTGCAACTTGAAAAGATAGATTACACAGATATGAACCCAGCCAACTGTTCTTGTCTCTTGCTGACAGAGCGACTGATAGGTGCGACGGGACCTGTATGGATCTGTGTGCAGAAAGCTGGAGGGAAAATGTGGACATTTGGGGAAATATGCTTTGTTGTCTTGCCGAGTATACGAATATGTGTATGATTATGAGAATGTGGCAATGTCAAGACCACAGGAAGTCACTGCGTCCGCCAAAAAATAATAGTCTGGTGCATAACACTTCATTCAGCTATTTCCCCTGTTCTGCCTTCTTTATGCTAAGCTAAGCTAATCGCCTGCTGAGAAATATCAATCTTCCCATCCAACTCTTGGCTAGAGAGCTAATTTTTGTAACCCCAAATGTAAAATAATTCCCTTTTGAAATAATAATCTGTCTTTATGCTAAGCTAAGATAATCATCTCCCAGCTAGCTCCATAACAAATATGCAAACGTACGAGTAGTATCGATCTTCTCATCTAAGTCTTGACAAACAGTTTAACTTGTATGTTATTATTATTTATTTGAATGAATTAAATCATTGATTAATAGAGTATTAAACGAACACACGTGTTTTTGTAGTTCTTAATTATTGAAGATGAAGAGGCAACACTTCACTGAGAGTTCTCAGCTTCTGTTTATAGACAGAAAGACGTGACCCTGGGTTGAGATGTTTAAAGCTTTAGTCAATTGTTGCCCAGCTGCAGTTCATGCAGTAGAAACCACACGGTTGCATTTGAGTGTAAACTTTAAACGCCCTACTACGTGGGCCGCGATGGGAATCTGAATCATTTTGACTGGTTTGGTTGAAACAATGTTGTGTAATGCTGCGGATTGAAGCTTTAAATTGTTGCATTTTTTTTTTTTTTATATATATGAGGGGTTTCCGGTTTCCGGCACTATTTTTTTTTGCGTTGCAGACGTGGCCGATTTTCTTTTTTTAAAACATCAGCTTCCCTCTTGAGAATCCTTTTTTTTGAAACGGAGCAAACAATTTCCACATTTGCACATTAAAGTAATTTCCAAGCTAAACGCTAAGCACATGTATGGAGCGGTTCAGAACAGAGAACTGAATCAGAGGAGGCTCGACCTACTGCACTCCATTTCAATTCAAATGGGGGGGTTTGAGAACTGCTCTGTGGACGATCTCTGGACTGAATCCCTTGTTGGAAACTCCTCTTTCCTCTGTTAACAACTTCTGTCAAGGTTGGACCAACAATGCACTTAACCCCCAGCCGGCCCCAGTGGAGCTGCAACAGTAGAGGACTGCGGTCGTACTTTCTGCTGGGAATGTGGGCGACCGTGTGAATTCTGAAGAGGGATGTTGTGGAAATGGAGCATGAGTCGGCGTTCCTTGGATTGTTAAAGTAAAAAAGCCCATTTTCTAATGTTTGAACGATGGATAAACACTTTTATTTTGCATCTAAATTCTTAAATAAAAGCCTTGCGTTCTCCGTCTCAGGTGTTTGAGTTCTGAAACTTTGACGCACGATGGAGCATAACTCGGAGATACCATCCCGCTGTGGATAAACCTGTCTCTGTGCTCTTGCGGGAAATGCATTATATTTAATTAGCTCTTCCTTAAGCGCGTCTGTAAAGAAAACAATTATTCTTAATTAAAACCTCTGTGAAGCCGTCGCGTGGTTCCAAAAGTAATAAACCGCCAGCACACATACTGATAAATAATATCCAGTCGTTTACATTTACCACGGGGACAACTGTATACAAGCTCTCCACATTCATCCTAATTGCTGTTGCTTATCGCAGCATGAATAATTGATACACTTTAATCAAATAACACGGGGGTCAAAGCTGCGTTTTAGCTTCACGTATATTAATTGTTGCTAAGAATATTAGCTTAAACGCAGCTCCCGTAGAGGAGGCTCAGGCGCAGGCGTGTGACGAATGAGGAGGTTAAATATTGTGTATGTGTGGGAGCCGCTGAGGCGAGGCAGTGGCCTAAAGATGTGCTGAAGACGAGAGGGACACACACACACAAAACACACATGAATTTGGTTTAATATGTAGCTTCTCCACATGGGAAGTGAAGCAGAACCCTCGCTGTTCTGCCACCAGAAGGCTCGGAGGATACTCTGTGTGTGTGTGTGTGTGTGTGTGTGTGTGTGTGTGTGTACGCCAAGAGTTGACTCTATTATTCAGTCTCTTCATATTCTTCAAATTGCTCCGGGGAGGGGAAAATACACAAAGGGCCCTGCGAGAGCTAGTGTTATGATTATTATTATTGTTGTTATTAACCATTAGAGGAGGGAGGAGGCGACATGGAATATAATAAAAAAACAAACTATAACTGTATTTCACTGAGAGACTCACTCACAGGTAGTCTTGTCTTGAATACCAATTCTGATGATGGTTTGATTGGTGCTCTGCTCCTCCATTATGACTTTCATGCTACTATTTTTAGATGATCATGTTTGTTTGGGTACCGCCATCTTCATACCTAGAAACTAGGGATGTCTCAATACCAGAAATATTAGTTCCAGTGGAATTCCACGATTCTCAACATCAGATTTGATACCACAGTATTTCATTATTATTTCATTATTAACCCTATTACCGATACCGTTAATGCACAGTACTGATTTTGTCTCTTCCCCGGAGTCCTTGTGCTTTCTCTCCTCACAGGTTTCCATGGAGCATGGTTTCATCTGGACCCTGGTCCTTCCTCCTACCATGGCCATGCTGACTCCAACTGCTAATATCACTTTTATTATTACTCGCATTACTATTTCATATTACCGATACCATTAATGCACATTATTGACCTGCTTCTTCACCAGAGTCTCTGTGCTTTCTCGCCTCACAGGGTCCTGTGTATCCGGGTGATACCTGGACCAGGTCTTGCCTCCTGCCGTGGTTCTGTCATACATTGAATGTGCTGTAATTACATTGAATGTGTTGTAATTCACTATCCTGTTCTACACATCTATTGCACTTCTGTCCATCCTGGGAGAGGGATCCCTGCTCTATTGCTCTCCCACAGGTTTCTTCCTCTTTTCTCCCCGTTAAAGGGGTTTTTTTGGGGGAGTTTTTTAGTGTTCCGATGTGAGGGTCCCGGGACAAGAGGATGTCAAATGTGTACATATTGTAAAGCCCTCTGAGGCTAATTTGTAATTTGTGATTTTGGGCTATACAAAAATAAATTGAATTGAAAAATAAATTGAATTGAAAAATAAATTGAATTGAGTAGTAAAAACAACATCTTTATTACTGTTTGCATACTGTTTCGTGTGAATTTATTATTAGCCCGATGCTCTGCCTCAAGTTGTTTTTTTTGCCAAAAACTACATTTCACGAGATTACATCGCGATAACGTTATAATTGATCTTCGCCCAGTTGTCATTTTTTACCAAATAGAGCTTGACTCAATGCAACCTCCATGAGTTGGCTGTTTGCTTCGTTTTTGTTTTAGCCAAGCAGGAATTTGCTGCTAACAGCTAACGCTAACTAGCTCTCCTCCTGCCGATTTCAACTCAGCATTATCAGGGAAATTGTCTATTGTCCCCGGGGACGACATTAGTCTCCAGCCCTGATCCCTGATAACTGCGGTACTTACCCAACAGTGATCAAAGAATGGCAGCAAATCAGTGTCCTTTAACGTACTTTAGTTCAATGATCTTTATGGGCAAGGCTGTCATTTCAAACACAATGTATTCTTCTTCTTCTCCAATCTAACCTCCAATCTTTGGCCACATTGTCAAACTCAAAGGTGTAGTTTAAACTTCCACCACTTCAACATGTGGGTGTCTTTTCAAAGAGCTTAATTAAACTAATTATCCAACCAGAGCTTTGTTAGATAGGAGTGATTCAAGTTCTAGTCCTTCTGATGGCGTATTATCAAACACCCATACATATTCTCAGTAATTTGGAATTAATTGGAAATAATACGCACGGTGCACTGGGCACATAGTGCGGCCCTCTAATCTATGGCCTTTGTAAATGGTTGAGATACAGCTAACCTTTTCCCCCCTCATACAGGTTCAAGTTAATTAAATCTCCCTTTAATTGTATTCTAATACAAAAACGCACGTTACCTCGGTTAATACGTCTCGTCGAGCCCGAGCTAATAGAGGGATTGAATCGAGAAAGGGGAGGGAGAATGGAAGTAGTCGTTTTCTCTCCCCTTCTTCATTTTCTGAGAAAAGTGAAGTGTCAGCGAATTCAGGGTGGCAGGGCAAAATTAATTATTTCAGCTTGATAAAGCTTTTCATCTCCCTGACTCCTTGCGCTGAAAAAGCCAATTAACGATGTCAAACACGCTCTCCTTCTCCGGGTGGGGGGGGGCAGCCTCGGCGCTGATGAGTGTGTTTACCGCGGTGGGACAGTGCGGGCGAGCGCCATGCGTGTGTGTGTGAGAGCTGTACCTCCGCGCTCACCGCAGGACCGTCCCTCCTAATCAGGGCCCACCTGTCAGGGCCCTGCCTCATTATCTACGTACAGAGAGACCATTTTTGTCAGGGGCGGCGTCTTCAGCCAGCCGGCAGCCTTCTACCCGCCACTGGGAATGTATGCCACTGTCCTCGCCGAGATAATTCACTTAATTACGGGGGGAGCCCGAAGCAGGAATAGGTCAACACGAAACTGACGTGGAGCTCGGCGCGCATACAGCTCACGCCGTGCTTCAAACGTGTGCCGGCCCTGAGACGAGAGCAGACAAATTCCCTCCATCGGAGGAAAGGTTAGCTTGTTAATTAACTCGACCGGGAGGGTTCTCTTCTCTGTGTGAACCGTGCGAGGTCAGAGGTCATTCAGTGTCATGCTCATGCAAAATGAAACATTAACACACTTAAATGCATGATTAAACTTCTTCTTTTGCATGTGTACCTCCAGAGTAAATTAAGCTCTGACTAATCAGCAGTAGTCAGCGTTGTTTTGCGGTGGCCCACTTGTATTTATTTTTTTCATTTCAGCGGATCGTCTCGCAGATTGCAACTCTGCAGCTAATAAATTGATAGCAACAACAAAGAGCCGCATCAGCAACTCTCCGCAGCCAGTTCTCATCTTGGAGTGTTTTTCCTCTCACTGGCTTACTTTACTTTTTGAATACGTTCACCTTCCTATCACAGATACATCTTTCATTTCTCTAGTTATATATTGCTGCTATCTTCATCTTTTGTTTATTATTTTTTTTTAAATCGCATGAACAATGACAGCATCTATCTGTCGGGTAAGTTTCTGTCTTTGTAGTGACTTTGTACCTACGAACATTAACATACAGAAACAAAACGTGTTCCCACGTCACCATGTTGAGCTTTCGCTCATGTTTATCTACTTATTAATGACGTGCGTGTCTACTGTGATCCACCGTGCGCTCAGACAGATCATCAGCAGGGTCAGATTACTGTAACATGTGACCCACGTAGTAAACGGTGTGTGTGTGTGTGTGTGTGTGTGTGTGCGCGTGTTTGTGGATAAATATGTGTGTGCACTGTTGGACAGGGTGAGAGTGAAATATGGACTTGGACGGGGGAGATGAGGGTGCTGGCGCTGATCGCTGACAGCGCGATCAAGATGTACTCGACTGCTCTGTGTGTGTGTGTGTGTGTGCGTGTAGGGGTTTCGGATGTGTGTGTTGGCGTCTAAATATCTACTGCAACCCCCCCCCCCCCCCCCCCTGCTCCCCCCGCCCCAAAACTTCACCCGCTCTGAAAGATGATGGTGATTTAAAGTCACGTCCCGCTAATGCAACACACACACACACACACATACAAAAAGACACACACTTATGGGAACCATGTGGGACAGACCGTCTCTGACATTACAACCATCATCTCACTCACTCTCCTATCCATGTCTCCCTCGTTAAACCTTCATTTTGAGAGGTTGCGTGTGTGTGTGTGTGTATTGATAAAACGAATGCCTGCTCGTTTTTAAGGATGAAGTTCTCCGTCTTTTGAGACCGATTAAGTCATCAGTCAACTGCACAGAGTTTTGCGCCGCACATGTGTGGGCATGTGTCTGTTTGCATTTGAGACACTCAAGTTATGTTTCTGCCCGAGACGCTACATCACAATAACTGCTTTCTTTCTCGAATCCCGAAAAACAGAAAGCGGAACCAGACACATCGGTTGAGAACGCCTGACCCTCCTTGAGGTGCGGTTGAGGAAGTTGGAAGCGGTGGAGAAAAGCCTGGTAGACTTCCATCACGTTAACATTAGCGGGGTAGGTAAGCACCTCATTAACTAGCATTAGCACTTCTATGCTATGCTAGCTACTAATGATGCTTACAGTGGATGAATACCCACCCGGCTTTACTTTAGTTTCATAGTCTTAGCTTAGCATGTTAGCTCAACGATAACCAGTAGTTTAGCATTTAGCATGATCCTATAATGAGGCCGCTGTTTAGCGTCTGTCGTTTTACTTGAAATGGATGTCGCTCCAAATAGTTCACAACCTTTTTTTTCCTCACACCGCGTGAGACTGAAAGACGAGATTGAGATGTAATCCACTAGTCTACAGATTGTCCTCCATTACATTACATTAAGGCTCTCTCTGGAGTAGAACTCTAGTGTTTGGTTTGTCCGCTCTGGGCTGCCGTAGGAACATGGCGGACTCCGTGAAGAGGACTCTCTCCCTATGTAGATATGAAGGGCTCATTCTAAACCAGCGACAACACAGTGATTCTTGATTATACACCAATAAAAACAGAGTTATGAATATTATATCCCATTTCTGCCAATAAATCCCTCTCAGTCCTACACACTGGCCCAAGCCCATGTGTCTAAGTCCCTTTACTTTCTGTCATTTTACAGTCAAATGCACTTTAACGAGAACCCAAATAGATGTGTATCTGTGGTTTTGGATAAAGTCGCTTTTATCGTTTGACTCTCCGTGTCATCACACCTCATAAAATACCCATACGCACCCCGACTGCCAATCCTTTCTCTTGCAAAGAGTCATTGAGGGTAAAATAAAAAGCGGTTTGTTGACACACTCCAAATAAATCCCGGGCCCTGGAGCCGCTCCACGCTGATCCAGCGTTGATGGACGTCGCTCTCACCGCTCCTTGTTGTGTCTTTTCTTTCCTCCTGGTTTCAATCCAGTGTTTCATTCTCTTGGCGTGCCGGGGGGGTAGGGGGTGATTCCACATATCGGCAGTGTTGACGGTGACACAATGAATTACGTTCACCACGAGAACGGATCGTCCAAGTGATTAGCGTTCATGTAGCGTTGGTGTTTGGGTAATAATCTTCCAGTTTTAGGATGCGGGCCATTTTGTAATAAAGTTAAGTAAATCAGTTCAAACTCCATTATGGTCCCCCCCGTCTCTGTCTCTCATTCGCTGTCTCTTTTCATCACCTCCTTTTTTTCCTTGTGTTTGACACAATGTGTTAAAACAGGCCGTCTTATTCTTTTTCATCTCCCCCTCCTCCTCTACAGCATATTTTCTTCTCTTCCACATTCCTCCATAAATGTCCAGAGGCAGTACTTTTTTATTTCTTATTTTTCTTACGAATGACAGATGTCTCTTCTCCCCCGACAAACTTCACCATTTGTATCCTCACTTGAACCTGAGATCCACGGTTGCTTTTTCCAAACTGAATAATTAACACGGAGTGCGTATAAATCATCCTTTAACCTCTTATCAGAATAACTGAAACGCTTTTTATTATCTTTATCGTAGTTTTTCAGACTATAAAAGTCAGTGTGATTGACGCTAATCGTCTCTTCATTTTTTAATTTCTCGCTTAGGACAAAGTGAGGGAAGGAGATGAAGATGGGAGGAGAATGCGGTGGGGGGGGGGGGGGAGGCCGTAACCTCAGTAGTGTCACAACTACCAATTTGCGGCCAGTTTGAGATGTTGACATCTGCATTCTTCCACGTTCGCTACAACTCTCGGTGCTGAGACCAGCTTTAGATTGCTTTATTTATCTCGACGCTCCTGCGGTTAAAAAGGATGCTTGTGTGCGTGAATATATATAAATATATATATATATATATGTGTGTTTGTGTGTGTGTGCGTGGACAAGACACACACGAATGTCCCAGATATCATCCTATACAAATCTTCCTTTAAGAGCAAGGAGATGGAAGCTAAAATAATGTCGAGGCAAAGCTTTTTATTTGAAATTTACAAAAACAGAGCATTGATATTTCCCAAACTTCAGGTTCTGTTACAGGCACTGATGTTGATATGCAGTCACTTTATTAATATGTTTTTGTTGGCACGTTTTGGTTAAGTATCCGCTGGTATAAAAAGTCTTTCGTGGGAGAATGTACATGCTCATGCGTCAGCATTACGTCCCTCCAAGACGAGACATCAAATGGATCCCCTTTCATAGCTTCATAGGAAATGTCTCATGTGATTTGGGGCGTGAGCCTCGACCAGAGTCAGAAGCTGCACCGCAACACGACCTGCGCACGGTGCGCATTTTCTTGCTCTCCAAAAAAATAAAAAAAGGCCACAAAGGCCGACATCAGCATTGCTCAAAAGTTCACCGACTGCTCTCAAATTTCCCAAAGTGTCCCCTTTCAGATTCCTGTCCGTCTCCACGGGGGACCGCTGTCCTCCTCCAGCTACTGTCTGGTTCCCATGAGCTGTGAAACAGGATCCAGGTCCCACTGAGGATGTAACGATGCTTTATAGATACATGACGTTTTCTGTTCCGATGATATGAGGTCAATTTTCACCTAAATTATGACATTTAATTTAGTATTTTTTATTTTTTATTTTTTTAAATGGATATCTCCCATTCTTGCGCAAAGTAATGGCAAAGTTTTTGTCTTTTGCTAACTTTTTTATTGTTGCTAAACTTGTGATATTATAAAAAAGCAACATAATGTATTTCGGAACGAGGCCGATTTTTCCGAGCTTTCGCACCGCGAATAACGGCGTCAGCCAATCACGTTGTGCGGAACGAGCATTCAACGTTCAGCACGTACACCGCAGTGTGACCTGGGGTCATGAGTATCAAACAACAAGGGAGCCTTCTTTTCAACCATGACAAAGGCGGTGCATCCACTCCTTCTGTCCTTACCTTTCACAATAAAAGCCCTAGACATATACACTGCGTAATGGTTTACCAGAGGGAACTCAATCTTAGATTTCCAGACGCCTGCGCCTATCTATTCTAAACTTTTATTCAAAAAAGAGTTGCAACTGTCGCAAATTCGCATCGCTGCTGAAATGCAAAAATAATTGCAGGTGATGCTTTTGTGTTGTTTATTCCTCAAGCCCCCGGTGTGTAAAGAGTCCCTTGTAAAATGATCTACAAAGCCAGACATATTTGACAGTGTTATTGTTTTTAAGCTTGGGACAAATTAATCTGTTTCTTTTGCGAAATGTGGTTTTAGTAGCCACTGTGACTTCTCGCTGGGCTAGTGGATGAACTGGTGCAGCTAACGGCTAACACGACCACAAAAGCTCTCCACAGCTAGCGAGGTTTAAGGTAAATATGCTAGAATCCTCATCTCTCTCTGTGTGCCGTCATGCTCCGGTTTCAATGCGTTGCTCAAGGACTCCTCAGCGGGGTTCAAGCTCGCAGACAGTAAATGGGACTTGAACCCACAATTCTCCAGTTGAATGTCGGTTCCTTTAACCACAGAGCCATCCGGCCGTCTTTCTCCCCTCTCTATTTTTGGGATGGTCTGCCAGTAACCCCCGCCAGTGATTGCAGGCTGCCGCATTCGATGACCCGAGGAATGTAAAGCCATCCGTATCTTCATATCACAACCAGATTTGGGGGGGAAGATGTAAAGGGGGGGGGACGGGGACACTTGCGTTCAATACACTTCTTGTCTTTCGCCATTTGTCCACGTGCCAGTCATTCAGTCGGTCGGTCTCCGCGTATCTTTACCCAAGTATGAGAGTGATTACAAGGAGCTGACAATCAGGTCCAGGCCTGGATCTCCGAGTCCTTTATCTCCTCAGAACAGTCTCCCGTGCGTGCATCTCTGCCGCGTCAACTCCGATTACCCTGATCTCCTTTCTTTTGTCCACCGCTAGCACACACACACACGCAAAGATGCACACTCAACCACCCACACTATTCCAGGCGCTTCCAAATGAGAGGGACAGTAGTGATGCTGCAGGCCGCAGGCCACCCTGCACTGCAAAATGAGCACTCTGCATCGCACTTCATCCGTCTGTCCGCTCTGAGACCAACACGCTGCTGGTTTGTGTGTGTGTTTGTGGCCGCATACTTTTTATTTATTTTTTTGTATGCAATTGCTTGTGTAGCGCTGGATAATTCTTGTTTGAACACGCTCCGAGCACCAAATGGACGGGGGTTTACCGCATTTGGGACATGTGCAAATAGTGACAGATGATGTGTTAATACCAAACAATAATATTCAGATATTCAGCTGGAGTCAAAGTGCTGTTTTGCTGTAGACTTACTAGATCCATCCCCGTATGGCACTTCATTTACTTCCAGATATGTCGTGCAGATAATGTGCGACATGTCTTTGAAGATGCTGTAATTTATATTTTTATTTTAGCCGAACAGACAGTTTGGCTCACTACATGACAGCTAATATGGTGACTTGTATTCTGAGCAGCCATTGTTCTCACTCCCTTCTGTCGCTCCACGTGTTTGTTTTCCGTCTGGCTTTACCGAAGAGGACGGCCATGTTGGAATCTTCAACCCACTTCCTGTCATGTTCCGGTCCAAGACATTCGAGTCTTTGGCTCGGGTTTACCCGCAAACGTTCCGAGTCGTTTCATCATTCCTCTAGCTTCCATCCTCCTGACTCCCGTTTGTTTTTCTCTTTTAAATATCTGCTGTAAGTTTGCTCTGGGAGCAACAGGTTGGATGTAAAAATAAAAGAAAGAAGAAGGAGATACAAGCCAGGAATGTCATCCAGCCAGCCAAGTCGGCGAGGCCAAGGCAGGCCAAGTGCACAAGGGCCACGAGTCTTTGAAGCCGGCCCTGACATGTTGTGGACCCCGGACGCTCCCCTGGCACAGCGCGGCGAAACCCGATCGCGTTCTATTATTTTGATGGAAGAATCAGACAAAACGGTTCACTTGAGGTTTACTTTAGCGCTGCTAACCTCTTGTCAAAGCACAGGGATCTCCACTGCAGCGCATGGACGGACACACACTCACTCACTCACTCACGCACACATACACGCACACTACTGAATAGCACGAGTTCACTTTAGATTAAGCAACAAAGAACGCATTCATCGTTTTAGGGGCCGGCCAGTAGTTTGATGTGTTCCGGTCTGTTTTGTGTTTTGTTTTTTTGTGCTGTTTCCTACATCACACACACACACACACACACACACACACACACACACACACACACACACACACACACACAGATACAGTTAGACTTTAATCACAAACTTGTGCACTTGAAGGTTGGCATGCTCTACGGACATGTCCTTATACTCACTATATTAATTCTCTTGATATCTAGCTGCAGTTTTATGTCTCTCATAGAGAAAACCTTTGAGTTGCATTGTGGGCAATATAAGCACCAGGTTTTGACTGTTGACTGTCCATTGTGAGTCAGAACTCTTTTACCTTTACTCAACTTCTGTTACCAAAAACACAGTCTTTTTCAATTTATACCTTTTACACGTTGCTGTCATTAGTCTCATCTTGGTTATAGTCTCTATTGTTTTTAAAACAATGTTTATAGTTATTATTTATAAGTACAAATGACAAGGGCCTCTCCTTACAATAACAAAACATTACACTTACAATAATGTATTACTAACAAGAGACCTACGGGCGACAAACTCACCTAAGAATAAAATAAATAAAATAAATAAAATAAATAAAATAAATAAAATATACACACACAGCAATAACAAAACCAAAATAAATGAATATACAAGCAAATAAAAATAGATTTTTAATTCAATATTTTTTTCCTACACTATACAACTTACAGTGCACATTGCATTAAAGTAATTTGATATACAACCAAATATATCAAAGGAGTCACTGCAGCAGCATTGTCAGTTAAAGCCTGAGTAAATGATTATTGCAGTGTGCCGCAGTCTCACACTGAACCTCTGAAATGTGACGGTGCGTTCTGAGGAGGCAGCGGAGCTGAAAGGACCGGCTCCTGTGACTGACAGGATACAAGGCCCTGTTAGATGTTATATTCAAAGCGCCTTGTCCAATCAAAGCGTCACTCACAGTGCGAGGGGAGGGGTCAGAGAGGGACGCCATGTCATTTCCCCCCCCCCCCCCCTCGTTGATTGACAGGTAACAAGCTCCTATTAGCTTCTCTGTCACTCACACCACTGCTGTTTGTTGGACGTATTTTGTCGTCTTGTCTGCCGCCGCTCCACGGTGCACGGACGTCGGGCTGTTTATTTCATGCTCCACGACCGGAAAAAAAGATTTGTGCGACTGTTTCTTGTATTGTGTGAAAGAGGAAAACAGCTGTTAAAGCCCACTTGAATGGCTTCCTTTAGGATGTAATGAGATGCTGAGAGTGCAGCTAATCTCCATTCTTGTGCCTAAGTCGGCTGTTTAACCGGGGACATGAATATATGGTGGGTAAATGGCTTTTCCCTCTGCCCTGGAAGCAATCTGTTCACTTCAAAGGTTAGGGGGGGTGAAGCGTTCAACTTTCCTCCTCCCTCCCTCCCTTCCCAACTAAGTCCCTGTCTTCATTTTATTTTCTCTTTCTGTCTCTTTTCACCTCTCCTTTGGGCCACTCTCAGAGCTTAACCTCTCTTACCCCCCCACCCTTTTTTTCTGTTTGTCATTTGCTCTCTCCAGTGAAAAATCTTGAAATATTTTGACGAGCAGAATTAAAAAATGCTTATTCATTGAGGCAAAATAACATGTCAAAATGGATGCTTGAACGTTGTTTCTGTGTCTTCCTCTATATATATTGTTTGTCTTTTTTTCTCTGCGCCTCCACATCTCCCTCTGCCCACTTGTCCTCCTCCTCATCCTCTTGTGTCCCCCCTCGATCCGTCTTTTCCAGCCTCCTTTGTGTTTATGCGACTTACAAAAACAGCGGCGGCGGTCGCAAATCCTGGCAATCCAGGTAAAGCATGCGGAGGCTTTACCAGCTGAAGCTTAGAAAAAGAAAGAAGAAAGGAGGGAGGGAGGGAGGGAGCCTTTCTTTTTTAACATGAAGGCAAAGTGGTTGGATCAGGAAGGCATCGCTCGGACAAAAAAAGGGATAATCCGTGAAATCTGTCCCGGGTCAAGGGTCAACTTCTAGCCAGCCATGTGCGTCTAGGCGTGTGTGTGTGTGTGTGTGTGTGTAGATTAATTTAAGGAGGCCGTGGAGGAAATGAGGGGAAAGTTAAAGGGGGTGTTTATCCTCTTTAAACTCACTCCACTGCCAACACACTGGGGACGGGTGGGGGTCTGACTCTCCAGCACACACACACACACACACACACACACACACACAATGCATATGCAAATCATTGTGAGTTTTAATTAAGTTTTACCCGTTTTGCGCCCAAAACAGAAAACACGTACAGCGATTGTCCCTCTTTACACCCAGCTGCTCGGTGTCATTCCAGTGTGTGTGTGTGTGCTTGTGTGTGTGTTGTTTTTCTTTGCGCCGCTGTACACACTGTACGCATGTTAATGTCTGATCACTTGATAAAGACCTCGGTGTGCGATGCATAAACACATCAGCAGTCGCAAGTGGCAGGAACAAGCGGTTACGTGTTTGCCCTCATGGTTTCCAACTGAGCCATGAGTCCAGGGGTTCAGGGTTATTCTGTGACTGTAGAACTGTTTCTGTGTCCTGCAGATCTTTAAGAAAAAATATTTTAAAAGTCTTTGATACACTTTTTCCACTTTAAAAGTTCTTAATGGCAACAACTTTTTGAGAATAACTGTCCACATCGCTGCCTTTTTATTAGGATAAAATATAACAATGATGTGATTGATATGGAGGCCCAAAGTGGTAAAACTGAATTAAATACATAAGACAATATAAAAGAAATATTCACAGACTAAGGACTAGTCTCATGTTGTCTTAATTCCTGATTCATGAAAAAAAAGTCTTGCGTTATCTCTCTTCTTTTAAAAAGAATATTTGTTCAAAAAGACATTATGTTGAACCATAAAGTCACTTTTCAGGAAAGATGTTTGCATAAAAAAAAAATGTTGATATTGTGGTTATTCTTTGCAGTTTTATGAATAATACAAAAAAACACACTTCCAAGTGGCGACAGGGTGTAAGAATGAAAGTAGGCTGCAAGGTATACAAATATTACTCTGGACATCCAAGACGATATGAGATAGTCATACGAATATTCAACATATGTTACTAGACATGAAACTGCTTTGTCTCACAATAATATTTCATGTCATTATTTATTTAATTCCAGCAGGTTTCTTAATGTCAAAATATGTGCAAAATGTTTCTGTCACTCAAGGCAAAAGGGGGCGGATACAGCTACGTGATTGGCTGTTCACTCATTCCGAACAAAGCAGCAGCCATAGCTGGCACTGCCCTGTTTGTGGGATTATTACAGTACTTTTCAGTGTCTGTATTTATTTTTTAAGAGTTTGCATTTCACAAACATTGAGCCCTTTTTATTTTATTTATTTAACTGTACTTATATATATATTTTTAAATAATGTTATTTGCTGATCGCGTGTGCCTTTTCCATAAAAGCTTGTTTCTTAAAGTGGATCTTTCCCTCGGGAACGTCTGCGCCACATAAACATGGTTCCTTACCGCGAGTATTCCTCAGTTACACATCAACACGACAGGTTCCACCTCGCAAGAAGAGTTTCTCTCTGGGCCACTGCAGGTGCCTCGGGGCGAGGGGGGGGGGGGGGGGGGGGGGGGGGGGGCGGCAGAGTAGAGAAGGTCAAGGGTCAAATGTCAAGGGTTTAAGGGCTGTAAATGCTCCCACTGGGCCTGACACCTGTCACACATGTGGGAGGTAGGATAAGCTGTCAGCCCGCATGTGTGCGTGAAGATGGACACCAGCAGCACTTCAGTGGGGGGAAGAAAGAAAAAATGAAGGAAGCCATGTGTAGAAGGTAAGGGGTTTAAAATCACCTTATACCGTGTGAAGTGTGTGTGTGTGTGTGAGGCTAAACACCTTGCACGTTGCACCTGTATGCAGAGCTTCAGTGTGTCCCTCTAGTTCATTGTTTCCTAATTAGGCCACTAATTGATATAATTACAACAGCAGTGATGCTCAAGGCCTTGATTCCTGTATTGCATCCTATAGCACATATATCCCAACACAAGGTAATAATATATTTTAAATATTATGATTAATAAATATGTTTAAATATAATAGAATATTCATTATTATTATATAATATTATTTAAACTATATTATTATAGTAAATTAATAACAATATTATTTAACAAAAAATAATTAAGATAGATCATTTTATAGTATAATAATACTTTGTATCAGTCAGAGGGGACATCTTCCTGCAAAATGAATACTTTTACTTTCAGTACCTCGAGTACATTTAGCTGATACTCCCGCTATACTTCTACTAAAATAATATTTTGAAAGCTGGACTATGCCTACAGTATTTTTGGCTCATATATGGAGATGCATGCATCTTAAACGAGAACATGGCGGTTGGTAGATATAACAACAATCAAAAGAACGCAGACAAACAGTAGTGCTGTGTTTAATGTAAAAATAGCTTCCTTTTGTCCCGAGCTTCTCTTCCACCACTTTGTAACGCAGCAAATTGGACTTGACAAGACATGAAAGTCTTTCTTTCTTACTGGGGAGTTCCACATGTTTGTCCCGCCACTCGTTTCTATCACAGTAAAGCCGCGAGCCACCCTTCAGTCAGCTTCTGCTTTGTAGATTTGTTTACTGACGGAGGTTTGTTTTGGCTGCTTTTCATCCACCACCCGACTTCCCAAACGTCTTGGACTGAGCACCGCCCGGCTTTGCCAAGTCCACTGCACATTACGTGTAGATGTGCTCATAGAGGGAGAGCCAGACTTGGTATAGCAGAGAGGGCTTTGGCCCGTCTGTGTTTTCAACAGGAAGAATGATAATGATCATGATGACCTTTGTATCTGTGCCAAGTGTCTTTAAAGGGGCACACCGCCGATTTCACACCCAAAGTCACAAAGTAAAAACAGTTGTGTAATGTGCTCTGTGGCGCTGCAGAAGCTGAGAAAATGCAGGCGAGGAGGGTCAAACAGAAGATGCTATTTAGTTGCATCATGGGAAATGTAGGATCCAGGGTTCTTGAAGCTGAACCTGGACTAAATCTCAGAGTATCTTGCTTTCTACTTTACCAATTGTCACCATTTCCTTTTTTTTAATTCCCTCAACTTTTGTGTTGATTACTTAATAAATAAAATACTTTTTTTTGTACATGCTTAGATCACCCCCAGCATTTTATTATGCTGAATGTATCACAGTATACTTGCACAAAGATCTTGTTTTTATTCCATGATTGGAAACATTTAATTTAAATTTGCTTTATTGGCATGACATGTAATTCGTGTTGCCAAAGCATATCAGGAAAATAAGTCACCAAATGAACTTGCTTTTTTTTGTTTTTTTTAAATCAGGCTTCTTCAAAACTCCCATTTATGGCTTTATATGTTGGAAGCCAACCCGGACATATTCACAATCTTTTCCCTTCCCCATTGTCAAACCAGTGCATGTGTGATGCTGCTTCTCTGAGTGTATATTCACTAAAACCGCCCAAAGCCTTGTAATACAATGTTACTGGTAATTAATAAGTCAGTAAACTGGCAGAAAACATCACTCAGGGCTTGGAATAATGCCATTCTGTTCTGTATATGTGTGTGTGTGTGTGTGTGTGTGTGTGTGTGTGTGTGTGTGAGTGTGTGTGTGTGTGTGTACGCACTAAGTGGGATAATAATACAGTGACCCCGGGAGGCAAAGTGATTAAATTATAATCAGCGCGGATTAATTAATCTATAATATTTATTCCTATTATGGCGAGGGGAGAGGCGGCGCGGTGCTTTAGAAAAGGTTATGTGCGCACGCTCCTCGCTCTTTGTCTGCGGTGAAAAGCGACGCTCGGGGGGGGGGTCGGAGAGGCGACAAGGCCCCCTTGACAACACAGGCAGAAGGTTATTGCTGATATCAAACGCCCCGCACGCAATTATCCGTCACAACAAATAATTAAGAGGGCCGATAATGAGGAAATTAACATTTCCATTGTGGAGAGGCTTTATTGTCTGCTTGGGTCACTGTAGAGGATGCTCCGAGAGCGACTGAATGAATTATCTGAGTGTGTGTGTGTGTGTGTGTGTGTGAGAGAGGGTGTGTGTTTTAGGAGAATGATAAGAGAGAGTGTGTGTCTTTGTGTGCAGGCATTTTAGTGCAGCTCGGAGACCTCTGGGTTCGAGGGAAGGAGTCGGTGTTGCTAGGTTTGAGTGACACCAAAAATAGGCCAATCAGAGCCTTGAACCCGCCCGTTTTTGTGTGCGTGTGTGTGTGTCAAACCACAATTTTTTTTAATTTAGTTTAGTCTTAACTGGCACATTTTGGCAAAATAACTTAAAACTCGCAGTCTTTCAGCCCTAACTAACACTGACTTAAGTGACATCATGTGAGGCAATTTATTAGACTTTAGCATATACTTTGAAGTAATACTAAACATACCTGATGATTAAAATCCCCTTTAAGTTCTCTTTTAATAGGGAAAATAGTTGATGGTTTAATTGCTCTTTAGTTGGCAGCCCCAATACTAT
>NW_022280042.1:1981294-2000558 GCF_004355925.1 Anarrhichthys ocellatus
CAGAATATTTCCTGGCTTTTGAACTCCTCCTGATTGACACAAATGGGTCCGGGATGCCCTCCTGCCCTCCCCCTCCCCTCCCCTATAGGTCAAAAGTATGTGTATTTATGTGTGTGTGTGTGTGTGTGCGTGTTGGCATGACAGCTCTCGCTCTGCCCCCTCCGGCTCACATTGAGGGTGATTTTAATACCCCAACATGTTTAGGAAGAGGCACTGACACCGTATTGTTCCCCCCACAATGGAGGGCAGACGGAGGGAGCTGGAGGTCGAGGAGGGTGTGGGGTGGGGGGGGAGGCGGGCGGACAAAAGGAAGAGCGAGCGCTAGCGGCTCGTCTCCTTTACACCCCGCCGCGTCTAGACGGCGATGTTCCACGCCGGGTCTCGCAAGAAAATGGAGAAAGACGGAAAAGAGAGGGGAGAGGAAGACAGGCAGGATGTTGGTGGAGGGGTTGTGGGGGGGAGGTGTCTCGGTGTCGTCTGGTGGTCTGAAGGCGGTCTTGAGAGAGCTGTGAGGTCAGAAAGGTCACAACCTGTTTTATCTGTGATGCGAAGGTAAGAGGATGATTAAGGGCTAATACAAAGAACTATGCTAACGCTGCCTTCAAGGACCCGACAACCGAAGGGGAAAGATGATACGACTAGTGTGTTTGTTTCTGTGCTCTATAGAAGGAGCAGTGGAGTCGTATTTATGGATAAATATGTCTAACTAATGAGCTTTAGAGGTGCTGTAAGTCTTTACATTAGGACAGAGTTAGGCTAGCTGTTTCCCTCTGCTTCCAGTCTCTGTGCTAAGCTAAGCTAACCTCCTCCTGGCCTGGAGCGTCGTATTTAGTCTGATCAGTCTGTGTTCCTTTAAATCAGTGATTTCTAAATGTTGATGTAGAGTTAATAATATCGTGTGATGGGTACGGGTTCGCTGTCTGAAGATCACAGAAAGCACAATAGAAAAACCGACATTAGGGTCACATCTTTTTTTCGGGAGGGGGTTGCTGAATTATATAAGAATAAAGGGACAAAGCCTAACCCAAAAAATACATATAAATGCCTTCTATTCAGTTCCCAAGCAGAACCTGTAAGTAAAAAACGAGATCTATTTACAACCACTGAATGAAAATTACAAGGAGCGTTTGAAGGCAACACAAGCACCGACATCATCGTTATTTACAGCACAATCCTCAACATCATTTACATAAAGGCCGCACTGTAAATTTGGTATTATTGTGGCACATTTGTCCCACACGCCCCCTCCCGTCTACGGTGCCCTGCAATTGTAGTTTTTTTTAATTACAACGTTCCGATGCGTTCAATGACGCCGCGTTCCACCGCAAACCTGACATCGTGAAAGTCTGCACTTGAGCTAAAACAGAGGGAGGAAGGGAAAGAGACGGAGAGAACAATCTGCGGACAGACACCAACAGATAGGCGTGAACGTACATACCGGTGTAGATGAGGGTGTGTACACGTAGAGTGTGTGTGTGTGTGTGTTTTGGCGGGACCTCGAGGCAGGTGGCAGCAGTAGTTCCATGGGGGTTGTTCGGACCCCCCAGCCTTCACCAAATCCTTATTTTAGCCCCGCACCAACTAGTCCTGGTCCACCTTTCACCCCGAGGGCAGTAAATCGCCCCAAACAACTGGTGTGGTTGGGCCCTGCCACCCACTGTGACGCGGCAGCGGCGGGCGTAAAACGGGCACTTCAAATGCCATCAGGGAGGGAAAACAAATGAAGTTTAGATCTAAATATTAAAGCTTTTTAGATACTAAAAAAATTCATAGAAATCCTATCATTGGAAAACTAGAACTTATCGTTTAGCAATTTTAAAATGAGTCTTAATTTGAATGAATTTGCTGCGAACTGATGGCAAATAAATATGGTTATTTTTTATTCAAGCATTAAAGTGTGAAATGATCTTAACTCTGGTTGAAAGCTACAAAGAAAGCTGGTAAGATCACCAGTAAGAGGCCTTTGAGTTGAGATCATTTTGTCAACAAACATATTTATTTACAGTCACAGTGTTGCCTGTAATTTATTTTCCACACTTGTAGAAGAAAACGTATTTTTCAATGCAATTTTAGGATCCATCAATGTGTTGTTGTTTCTTCAGTCTCAGGAAGGTCAGAGGTCAAAATTCACAATCTTGCTCAATAATGATATTTATCTTCATGTGTAAAAACTAATTCCACAAAGGGCTTTAATAAAACAATAAAAATTAAAATTAAAAAAGATCAGATACGTAAAAGAATGAAGAAAGAAGTCAAGTCAACAACAAGGCAATTCGAAGTGCTTTACATTAGACATTGAAGGCATTAAGACAATAAACAAGATGCATATAAATATGATTGAAAAGAGTCAAATAAGATATGATAAGCTAAATTAATTCATTCATTTAAATGAGGGTCTAGAGGGTTTATAAGAGGATGTTAAACATATTTAAGATTTCAGCGTTCTCACTTCACGTGTTTTAAATTTCCCACCACATGTCTCTCTCCTCCTTTCTCTTTCCTGCTGTCATGCCTACTGATGAGCCGACCCTCTCTCTCTCTCTCTCGCTCTCTCATGCACTCTCCTGCTCTCTCTCTCTTCCCCTTCTGTGTCAGCTCGGCCCCTCATTTCCATATGAAAGTGCATGCGGGGGCCCCGGTGGTCTCCAGAGTGCGCCGGCAGACCGTGCGCCGCCCCCCATTCAGCTCTCATTTCCTCTCCAACAGCGAGCCCTCGCCGAATCAATCACGTTTTTTTTTTCCTTTGCCGCCGTCCAATGGCGTTGGCCTTCCACGACACCCGGGGACCCGCCTTTATCTGTGTGTGTAATAATGCACACCTAAACTCACCTACGAGCATCTATTTGCCCACATTCTCCAAACACACACACACACACGCACACACACACACACACAGTCCCCATCTGTCAATAAACGGGGCAGCACTTAGAGAACTGATTCACCTAATTAGCAATCAATTAGCTTGTTACCACCAGCAGTAATTACCTTTTATAGAGCCAGAGAGGAGTGCAGCTGCTGCCACTAATAAAACCTGGACCCTCCTCCCCGGCCCTCAGCACCTAACAAGCCCTGTCTGAGAGAGAGTTATAGGCCGAGGGGAGCAGCCAGTGTGTGTGTGCGTGAGAGAGAAAGTGTGTGTGTGTGGGGGGGGGGGGGGGGGGGACCAGTAGAGCAAACACACTCCCCAAGGGGCCTCTCTCCTCTCCCTTTCTAACGGGCTTAAATCCTCTTTTAATGAATATAGGGTCAAGCTAAATGGGAAATCCATCATGGCAATAAAAGCAGGAGGCTTCAGCTGGGGAGCTTTTGAAATGTGAATATGCTGACTTGTGACGACGTGGGACAATGAATCGTGTGGATCGGACTTTTTTTTGTTTTCCGCCATGCTAGCGGTGTGGACTGGGAATGTCGGTGTGGCTCAGTCCATATGGAAATATCTCATCAGATATTGGATGGGTTGTCGTGAATTTTTGTACGTACTTTCCTGGTCCCCAGAGGATTAATCTTACTGACTTAAACGATCCTTTCACTTTTTTCTAGCACCAACAGCAGGCCAGAGTTTTCACTTATCATTTGAAATATCTCAAAATATCTGCATAGACTGTCGTACAGACAATCATGGTCCTCAGAAGATGAATCATACTGACTTTAATGAGCCCCTTATGTTCCTCTAGCGCCACCAGCAAGCCAAAGTTTTTACCATTTTCATCATATGAAACACCTTGAAATCTCTGCATACAGTGTTGTATCGGGTATGTAACAATTATATTCACTAATATGTATTTCTATTAAACGTCAGGAAATGGTTTCCCTGAATCCAAGTCGATGTCCTCAAACGTTTCATCAGACCAAAAGTCGAAAAGCCAAACATATCTCCTCTCCCCATCTAATGTCCTGGAGCATCCAGGACACCTCCTCTTTGAAATTCATCGCTCATAATCCACCGTGCTTTGCTTTTCTCCTCCCTGCGTCTATTCAAGCTTTGACTATTTATGAAACGCAAACTTTGAATCCTTTAATCCTAAATGCAGCGCGTTATCCCCTGAAGCAGTGAGGGAATAAATCACCATGTTTTCTTATTTTTTTCCTCCTTCTTTTCTTCCACCAGCACGGGGGCTCACAAATACCCCCCCCGTGTTTACTTGTAGCAGCATGCGGGCTAATAATGGCCCCAAGTGACAACCAAGGTTAATCCTATATGTCGCCATTATCCGGGGTCAAGCTTCCTCGCCATATATTTAGTGTGTCATTAATTTCCAACCTGCTACTGCCGCGGCAAGAGCAAGCTGCCGCTGCTCAGGTCCCTCGATGCACACACACACACACACACACACACACACACACACACACACACACACATGAAAGCATGGATGCACACACACACACGCACAATGACTCGCTACATTAGCTAAATGGCCGGAGCACCGTCTCTCTCTTTTCCTCTCTCTAATGAGACGGGTCTCTGGATCATGTAGCCTATTCATCATTGTGCTTGTTCCAATCTGGCTCTTCTTTTATCAGGGCTCCGTTCGAGGGCCGGAGTCGTCAGCGGCGACATAAATCACCTGTCAGCATTGGTCCCCGGGCTCCCATAATGCTCTATTAGTACTTCCACCCGCCATTATTGACGAAAGCAGTGGCCGGGTATTGCGGCCCGTTCGTCTGAGCGTGGTTGTTTTGTTGGAGTACTTCAGCGTTGCTGCTGTTTCATTCAGGCCGCTGTGGCAAAAGACATCATGTGTCTGTTTTTGATACCGATATCAGGCCGATACTGCCTCAGATAGCTGGGTCGGACCTCAGTGAAAATGGTGCTGATCTATTCAATTCTATGTTTATATGCATTATATTAGAGCTGCAACGATGAGAGGCTAATTGATAAGTTGATCAACAGAAAAATAATACATGCAAAAATGTCAGAAAAGGCTGTTTTCAGCCTCTCAAATATGGAGATTTCCTACTTTTTTTCTGTTTATGATAATAAACAGATTTTTGGGGTTTGGTATTCATCCTTAAGATCGGCTCGAGTCAACCTAACCAACGGTTCACTTATGAAAACGAGTTGCACCGTGATTTAAGCACTCAACTGAGAGTAGAAAGCAGAACAAATAGTGTTAAAAAATGAAGCACCTGGCGGGTTTATTCCATGGTTCAGATATAAAAAGCTTCTCGGTGTGTTTTGGTCACTCCACCGATGGCGTCCCGTGAGAGAGAACAACCAGAAAGAAGAACTTAACCTCCTCCAAAAACCCTGAGAAGCTTCAGCAAGTCGAAGGAAAGCAAAGGGAGACGCCTTTGCTTTCTCTTTTCATAAGAAACTCCACCTCTCAGCCCTCCTACACACACACACACACACACACATCTGCAGCCAGTCCCTCAGGCCTGATCAGAGAAGACAGGATATGACCTCATCCGTGACCCCGCGACCTCATCTGTGACCATGCGGAAGTGCTTCAAAAGAAAAACGAGAGTTCATCTCGGTGAAGACTTGCACGAGAGATGAGGTCACTGGAACGGATTCCTGTTTCGCGATGGACGTGCGTCACGTAAATGCCGTCTGCGTTTATTCCACGCAGCGATTTCATACGATAAAATCACATTTTTATTTGTGGGATTTGAAAATCAAGTGATGTATTTTCTCGGTTACGCGGATAAAAATCAAGATTCCCCTCAAACCCCCCCTCGTCTGTTTGTAGCGAGCTTTCCTTCATGCGTAGTTACTCTCCCATCAGCCTCCTGCACTTCAACACTGTTTCGCCTGGTCACGCACGGCCGCGTGCACGTGCGTGTTTGTGTGCGCGCCGCATGGGTGGGGCCAAAAGACAGAAAAAGCGAGGAGACAAGGAGGAGACGAGGCTTTACCCGTCAGTCCCTGGTCTGCAGCCAATGTCCGATGGGAGCGCTCAGTCTGCGCACCTGTTCCAACCAGCTGGCCCGGTTAGCTACCTGTCTCACCCTCAGACACTCACTTGGCGAGGAGGGGGGGGGGGGTCTTAACAACGTTCCCCTAACCTGGGTGTACAAAAAGAATGAGGGAAAAATCTGTAAAAGAAAAAAAAAAAGCACCCCCCCCCCCTCCTATAGGCACCACAGATGTGTGTGGGTGTGTGCTACTGGTGATAAACACCAAGCCAATTGAAGCGGTGCAGTGGCGTGAATGGCATTTGCATGGTGTAATTACCGCCGGGCCGGCCTGCTCTTTGTGTCAGCGGCCACCGGGGTCCTGTTGAGAACCCCCCCCCCCCCCTCCGCTGAATGGGTGCTGAGGAAACGAGGCGGGGGTCAGAGCGGCGGCATGTCCACAGCCAGAAGCCAGCGCCGAATGTGTTTGTGTGTGTGTTTTTTCTTAGAGGTGGTTTCTGACCATTTTGATCTGAAAGGATGGCACCTGTTTTAAATCCCTCTCGGTGGTGTGTGTGTGTGTGTGTGTGGGGGGGGGTTGATAATGTTCTCGACACGGAAGATCACATCCAGCAGACGTGACGCCCGCCTACCGAGGCCTGCGAATGTAAATCTCACCAGATTAGATGTGTGTAAGCAGCTTGTGTGGGTGGTGGAGGTCGGTAGATGGAGGGGGAGATGGAGTGTAAATGTGTGTCCCCTGAAATAGACTCTTTTATGTTGCGATTGCAAACTCCACTGAAGAAGACTTGTATTGCCTTTTTGTGGAAAAGATCGTGGTGCTGTGTAATTTGGGTAAAGTGAGTCCCAGTTTCTTGGGTTGTAATGGGGAAAAAAATGTAATGGTTATTTATTGTCAATGTGAGTTTACTAAAAAAAGTACCAGGATGTCCTACTGCATCCGGCTGCATCTAGCCAGTTAACTGCTTTGATCTACAAAGAAGAACGTCAAACTAAAAGAAACTAAAACGACTGTAAAAAGACAGCTCTACTGTATTTCTCTCTTCTTCTTTTTTCCACAGCAACAATCTGACGTGTCAATCTCAAACCTGTCGAGTAAAAATGACTTAATGACAAATTGCAAACCGAATGTAGTTTTTAATGCTCAGTGCGAACAGAGATACCCCCCCCCAAAACAAAAAACCCAGCCACCGCGTTCTGCCTAAATGTGTTTTAGAGGATTAGGCCGAGCAGGTGACAGTATTGATCAGCGATGCATGATATCTTATTTTCTCTGCTGCTCGCTATCTATCCATACGTGTCTCAGGATCCATCACGCTGTGGTTGAGAGATGTTTTACTGTCCTCTACACCGACTAGACTTTGGTAAAAAGTGCGGCTCGTGTCTCATTTTTTATCATAAACATGTTGTGCCCAAGTGTGTGGGGCTGGAAATATGTGTATTAGTTTAATTATACTGTCATAATGATGATAATAATTTCGTTGAATTGGTCTATTTTTAGGCAACTTTTCTCCAGGAAACATCTAGGCTTAAAAAATATGTACAATTTATTCAAAATATATATATTTTTTGTTTGTTTTTCAGCTCATATTGATATCTAAATTTGAGCTCAGATCCGGGAGCATGTTTTGAAGTCAATATTGTGTGACTGACACGTGATTCTCCGGCTGTTAAACTCCACCCACCTGGCGCTCCAAGCTGGGTTAAACAAACATAACAATTTGCAAACAGCATTTGTGCTTGAATTTTTTTCTACTGAGGCTGAAAAAACGTGTGTGTGTGCGAGCTAATATGTATGTGCACTATTGATTGTGTGTGCAGCAGAATGGCTCTGCACGTGCATATATATGCATGCTTCCTCGAGTGTGTGTAGAGTGTGTGTAGAGTGTGTGTAGCTGGCGTGCAGCTACAGTATGTGCGTGTGTCAGCATCATCGCTCCATCTCCCACGGCGTCTCCTGGAAGCTGACAACTGGATAATAGCTTTTTACTTTTCCAGAGCAGGGCTCCGGAGAGAACTAATATGATTATAAATCATTATTCAAATAGAAAGGTGAGGCGCGGCGCTCGGGATAGTAAGAGAGCATGATAATAGCGTCATTACCTTTTATTTATAATTCAGATTTTTTTTCTTTTTTTTGCAAACGTGGCAACTCAACCTAATGCAAGACTACAGGGGATTTCTTCCTGTGATATGTGGAGGTGTACATGCATCACATTTACACATTTATTTAAACATGTATAATAGGGATTGGCATTTGAAGGGATTTATTTTGTTACTTATTTATTTCTTTTTTTATTTGCCGTCTCAGGTAACTTCCCATCAGATCCCAGTAAAGGGTTTTTGTGTTATTGATTTCATAACTAGCAGATAAAAACTGCCTCCAGGCCTCAATGGTGACCAATCCCCTCCCAGGTCAACCACGTCAGTGACACAGTAATCAAACCCACTCAGCTCACACAGCTCTTCCTGGATGTGCACGCACATGTACACCTAAAACCACAATATAAAGACTCACTAAAACCCCACTGCATTCACGTCCCATAATGCAACCTGATTGTGTCTTATATTAAAGACTCCCCTGACCTAAACAACCACAACCCCACTTTGAAACGGAGACGCTTGTTTAAAAAAATAAGTATTTTTGGCACCACAAAGGTTTTAAAAAATTCTTTAATTTCATTCAATCTCTTATTTATTATTATTAATATTTAGTTTTATTTTGATCAGGGGGAATGTACAGTAATGATAATAATAAAATATTATTGCCAAATACATTTTAAATGACAAAGAGTTTTTTATAGTACGTCAGGTACTAAATGTTTTTGTATGTGATTTCCAGCAAATACCGTCAGGTAAACCCTCCAGTGCTCTTGTTCCACACCTTTGACATTATGTAAAATTCATATAAATTGATTTGTTATTTTTTAATTGGTTAGTCCCTCCATGCATTCAGCCGTCCATTATCTGCTGCTTATCCAGGTCCACATTGTGTTAAATGATTAATTAATGATTTTATTAGGAAATATTGTGATATGCTGCTGGGAAGTCCTGACAACAATCTCACAGAAATGTCAATAAATTGATGCACTTGCTGAATAATTCTGGGCCTTATAATCGCAACAGATTTTCATTGATATCTTTCATGTTTTGGCCACCAAAAAGTAATTGAATTGCCATGTCTGTGATATTATAAAATGCCTTTAAATGTCAAAATTTACCTCAATGAACCACTGGTGATACGTAAGTAAAACTTTTCAGAATTAGCACAACCAAATTCATCGGCGTATCTTTGCGAAATATTTGTTTCTCGTAGAAATCTGTGATGAACAGCAGGAGGAAAGTTTGTCAATGTTAGCCATCAGCTAACATCCGGAGGTTGCATTGAGTTACGTTGTGATGCGTTTAAGCTACTATACAGTAAAAATGAGTGTTGGGCAAAGGTCAATTATAACGTTATCGCGATGTGTTCAAATGTAAAATGTAGTTTTTGGCGCAAACTAATATAGGAGTGTGAAGGAATGTTGAAGTACATGGGATTTATTGTTTTACATTTTGCCGTGGTATCGAATCGGGACTCGTGGACTGATATTGGTATCAACTACTAAATTCCTGGTATCGTGACGTACCTCGTAAAAACGGTAAATCAATTTGTTTTTTTGATGGAAGAAAGTTCAGACTCAGATTTTGTGGCAGCCTCACCGTACAGAGAGAGTTTCCTGCATCCCTTGTAATGCCGTATTTTTGGGAAATGTAAGATCCAGAAGAGGGGAGACAGTCGTTGGTAATGAAAGAATCCCGTTAGCTGTCAGCGGTTAGCGTGCAAGGTAGGATGCTCTTTGTTCTCTAAAAGCAGAGCCTCCCGATCCCTCCTCAGATTCATCTGTGACTGCTTGAACTCGCCTGACCTGGACAGCTGAATCACGTTGCACATTGAACTCAGACTTTGTTTCCACATCAGAGTCACGTTTTGAGCTCTGACTGTAGTTTTAAGAGATGTGGGATTTATCTGATGCTCTCATCCAGAGCTTCAGCATCGTTTTGCGACTTAACTAACCGCTTTGTTATTCTGCTACTGTTCAGGTACGGGGCTCCTCCTGATGAGCAGGCGGCGCATCAGATGTCACGAAAATTTCGGGTGATTTAGCAGCCGATTAGTCACGACGCCGGGGCTTTGTGCGGAGCACGACAGGGGAGGGAGAATAGAGCGAATCCATCTTTGTCAGAGCACAGAGACGCTCCGCTCGCTACGGACTTAGCGGCTCCCGCGCTGACAATTCGGGAAGATGCAAATCAGAGGAGATGCAAAGAGACTGAAAACAATGTCATCCACAGTTGAAGATAAGGTCGGCCATTAAGAGCAAAGAGACTCAAGAGCTGATTGAGGATCAACTTTTCTTCCCCTGAGGTTGTGTCAGCTCAAGATAGAAATCGGCGCCTTGACGTTCGCCCCGGCACAAAAAAAAGAAATGTTTCTGTTTAATCCAACCATGTAATGAGGCTCTCAGCCTCCATTGTGTTCATGCATCTGTGTGCGGTTGTGTTGCACATACAGTAGAGGTGTGTGTATGTGAATGCGCGCATGGTTTTTCTCTCTCTCTCTCTCTCTCATGGCGTCCCACCGAGTAGGAATCTCACTATTTGTCCTCCAGCTGATCTCTGCAAATGCAACAAAGGCAGCCCAACCCAGCAACTTTATTTCTGGCCCTTCCAGCTCTAAGGCTTAACAGATGTCACTCTCGACTCCGCCGCCCTTTTGCGCCAGCGGAGGAGCATACAGCACAGAAAATCTCGGTCGAAATTGATTTCGGTAATTACAGGCATGAGGGTAAGTTCAAACCCCGATCAGCCGCCAAGAACAAGACACACAGGGGCACCTGCGTCTGCTCATACCGAGCCACTTCAAAAAGGCCAAAATCGGAAAATCCGATTGTCCGAAGCCATCTCAAAAGTTGCTTTGAGATGCATTTCAACCAGATGTCGGGAAAGTTTTCAAATGCATCTGCTTCTCGAGACACATGCATAATGTTTACTCCTCCAACTGCTTCAGCAAGCTTAACCCGCCCCCAGTCTCTTTTTAAACAGCTGGAAGAAAGCGACTCCAGCATGCTCTGATGCAGAGAGACACTGACAGACGGAGAAACTGCACCATCACCGTCTGCAGGAGATCAAAGTGAAACATCTGCAGCCTCTTTTTCACAGTCTCTCCGGCAGCCCGGGCCAATAACAGCGCTCGCCGCGGTAAACATGTCTCTTCGACGCTGGCGTCCTCGGCTAAAAGTGCGGTTTTACTTTTTTCTTCACAATTATTTTCTGAGGTGCCCTTAAGCAACCTCTAATTACCTCAGTGGAGAGCTCCTTAGTGGAGAACAAAAGGAAAAACTTGGAGAACAAGCCGATTCAGCAGAGTCTGAGCTAAAGGTGTTTTCTCAGGGTAGTGAGATAGCTGAAGAATGCAAATTGGACTATCGCCAGTGCAATGAAATGGTTTTTAAAAACCCGTAATGTGGACTGTCAGAGCTGCAAGGTTCTGCGGTGGGATGATAAAGCGTGCCGGAGGGGGGGGGGACTTGACCTTGCGGACGTGAGGAAGAGGGGAGGGGGGACCATCATTAGTGTGGCACCAGGAAGGTTGTGACCCGAACAGCCCTCAGTGTCCAGATAAGAGTGAAGGATGAGCTTCAGATCCTCCTTCCTTTCCTCCTCCTCCAAATATTTTTGACAGTGTCCATTCTAAAAAATGTGAAGAAGTTTGCCACCGGGCGTAAAGAGAGACAAAAAGAAGGAAAATAAGAAAATACTGCAATGTATCACTGGCTCTGCAACACTCCTCGTCCTCCTTCTCCTCCTCCCCTTTTTTTTCTACCTCCCTCCACATCCCCGGCGACAGCACAGAGACTTGTTAGAAGACGGATGTCTGCCCCAGTTTCACTAATTAATCTTTATCAACTCGAGAGCTTTTCCTGAAGCCCGGCAGAGCCCATCAGACCACTGTGAGTGATCACACCTGGGTTCTTTTTGGCGGAGGCGCACCGCTTTGCGTCAGGTGACAAGAGGAGGGCGCATGGAGAAATGCCTGTGTTGGATTTTTATCTTTTCTTTTTGCCTCTGACGTTCTACAGGGCTACACTTTGCTAGAGATTGTTGTTGTATTGCTTTTCTCTTCACAAGACGTGTTAGTACAATAATTTACATGACGAATTACACATTTTCATCGTCTGTGATGGCTATGCTTAAGTGATGTTGTGAAACAAAATTCTTTTGGAGCATCTGGTGGCCTTGTGGTGAACATGCATACCATATGGGGACCTTTGTTGCATGTTGTTCTCCCTCAGTCTCACCAGTTGTTTTCTGACACTTCTCTATTGTCTGTTGAAGAAATGTACGTGGACGTTAGCCAGTTTTTACAATCTGGTATAATATTTCTCCATCAAGTCGCATTTTAAGCTGCAACCGGGCGACAACCTCTGGGTTTGGAAAGTGAAGCCAATCAGGATGTGCCTAAAATTGCATTCTTTCTAATGGCCATCAGGGGGCGAATCCTCTGGTTGTATAGAAGTCTATGAGAAAATGACTCTACTTCTCTCTTGATTTATTACCTCAGTAAACATTGTAAACATGAGTTTATGGTCTCAATCTCTAGTTTCAAGTCTTCTTAAATAAAATAGACCATAAAGCAGGGCATGCTGTTATTTGTAACCTTTTTGGTTGCTTAAACTGATCTTATTCAGCTTTCGGTTTTACTTGGTCCCACTCTTTCGTGTCACTTCTGGTTGCAAAAGGCCAAGATGGCGACGGCCCAGAACCAAGACTGTGACAGCCAAAATCCCAGAGTTAAGACTTCAAAACCATAGTCCACAAACCAACGGGTGACGTCACGGTGACTAAGTCCACTTCTTATATACGTTCTATTGTTGCAACAGAAACTTTGACCACCAACAAGACATCCTTCAACCGCACCCGGATCAGCTTACAGAAATAATACCTCCAGTGAGTTCTGGATCGGCCCCCTGGGTTCCCTCCTGTTCGGTTGTGGCCACAACCAGGAGGCGTCCCACTTAGGTGGCTTTAATCACTGTAGTCCTCATGTGAGGCCAGTCACCCAAGTCACACCACAGCATAAAACTCATCCTGGCGGCTTGTATCTGCAATCTCATTGTAAAAAGGCAGGAAGTAGTGCCCTATATGTGCGGGTAGTAAGGGCGTGGAGGTCAGGGTGGTGGATGGAACTGTAGCACGTCTGACTTTCATGTGTGAGACTGGAGTTTGTGTCCCATAGACCTTTAACCATCTGTCCCCAACCGTAACCATACCGTATGCCTAATTTCTACTGCTTGGTATGGGTTTGCTCAATTCCACTCAACTCACTTTTTGGTACGATAGTACCCACTCAGGTAAGGCGGGATTCTTAGCTGTTCGCCAAAGCAATGCCAAGTAAAACTGCCGTGACATCATCTTCAACACCGCACTTGCTGGATCCTTCCTTCTGCAACCAATCAGAGGGGCATCTGCACTTCGTCAATTGCACAGGGTTGTGCACGGGGCTGTGCACGGCGTAGTTTGCAGTCGCTTTTGACAGCAGCTATTTAAAAGCGCCATCTTCGAGCAGGATGTCCCGTGTTGTGCTAGTGACTTTTCCCTCTGACCAATTTTGCAGTGTTTTACCTCCACTTTTTAGCATTGGCTCATCTTGACCGAGGAGGTGCCAAAAAGGTAACCACAACTTTTGTAAAGGAAAACAGGGTCTTGCAGATTCGTCCAATATAAGCGTTTTTGTTTGGTGATAGGTTTGGACCACATGTGAGGGTTGTAATAAAGACAGAGCTTTACCGTCTACCTCAGCTCTTTCGTCATCCCCATAGTCTGATACAACGGCCCGCATTACTGAAGCCAATGTACTTAACCAGCCATTAATCTGACTTGGACAGGTTCCCTGTTGTAAATATTCTTCAGAGTTAATAAAAAAACAGTTAAGAAATCTGCTGGATCGATTTAGAGAAGGCTGCTGTTAGTGCCTATGGCAGAAGAAAACACTACGGACCAGCTGCGACATCCCATCCCACAAAAAAGAAAGGGATTCATGGGAAATGCCATCTAAATGCGAACAAATCTCGAACACCATGAAAAGAAATCCCTCACAGATCAACTCAAGCATGATCTCATTTGTTTGTCACCATATCCAGATGTTTCAGGTAATTTGACAATGATATATTGACGTTAGTAATTACGAGCTTTAAAATCTGACCTTTTGAACATGCAGACAGTAACAAATTACGTCTTGTTCGTCATAAATCCAGAAGAGATAATGTTGCTTCTCCGTCTGGGCCAGGTAGGATCTGTCTGCGGGTATGAGCTCTTATGTCAAAGCTTCATTAAGTCCCGGTCCATGCTGATTGTTACCAGCTGCACTCCAACATATCTCTGCGTGTGTGTATGAGTGTTCATCGGTTTGTAGAGTCTTGGCTGGTGAGTGAGTTATAACCTGCACTGATCTAATGAAGGTCCTGTGAAGAGGAGGACAAGGTACTCTTGATATGTCCTACATACCATGGGAACGTCAAATAAGCATCCCTGATGTTTTTATCATTTGCTTCAGAGTAGAATGTCATGATATAGAGAGTAATGTTAGTGTGGGAGCGGCAGAACAGTAGGAACCCAGACTTTCTCAGAGCAGTTTAAGGATTCGATCAGCTAACCTTCAGGTCACCGTGGGGCTACTACTAAAAGTCGTGTAAAGGAATAGTTGGGGGAAGAACTCAAAATCTAAAAAAAGATTAAACTCATGTTATTTATTTAATTAATGGAAATCTATCTTTTGAAATCCTCCACAATATATATTATCTTCATTAAGATAACTCAAATAATGAAAATAATTAGAATATGACATTTGACTTTATAATTGAGGATACCTTCAGCCACAACTGTTGTATCTGTCATTTGCATGAGTGCAACATACATTCAGAAGCACGCTGTTCCCGCTGACATGCTGAAAAAGGCATGTAGTTTGTGGTCTGGGAACTTGGAGCGGGAGAGTGGTTAAGTGGCGTGACCATCAGCCCACAGATTCAACCCATCGGCAGCCTCTCTCCCATGATGCACTCTGACATACAACTCTTTGTTGGTAGTTTGGATAAAATGCACACATGCACATTTTTTGGTACGTTAAAATGAAAGTACTTAGAAAGAAGATATTGGTTTTGCAAGTCACAGTTGGGGAGTCCTGACTGAGAACAAATGTGGTCCCAGAATGGATCCCTGGGGCGCTCCAGAATTTAGGGAGGGAGCAACAGCGAGTGTGTTTACATCCACAATTAACATTGTTAATTGAGAGTTACTCGGTTTGTCTTTATCTTATTTGAGTGGGTTTAGGAGCCGCCGAGTCTGTGCAATCCTTTTTGCGAAATGTTTTTGAAATCAAACGGTGTCGGTGGATGATTTGATCGGCGTTGACTGGCGCGTTGCAGAACTCGGTTCCATGTTGATTTAATAAAATCACACCTCAGTCCTCAGTGGGACTCCCGCTCTCTCACGGTGGATTGATTTTGACCCTTGGCTGACTTCCAAAGTCAATAAACAGCAAGCACATGCTGATGAAGGAGAAGTGAAACTGTTACTTTTGGCTCCCTGTTGGCTGCTTTGATGTGAAATCGCTAGAGGAACTTTGGCTGATAGACTCAATAAATACAGACATCTGCACCTCACTTCATTCGTGTTTTTATGTTCTTTGCAAACATGTTATTTCTTTTTTCTTTTTTTTTCCTTTTACCCGCAACTGTGGAGAGCAGTGGTAGGCTAATGAAAATCGGCTGCCGCTTCGTGATTGATTGCCCGGACAGCCAATTGGAACCCTGCAACACACAGAGTCGGTTTCATGTGAACCAACAGTGGCACGGCTGCTCCGTCATTTCATTAAATGTACCGGGCTTCAATCCTTTTTATCCGTGACTCGTATTGAATGAAAGAGAGCCAGACGGGATGGTTATAGAACCATGTGTGCAACAGTGCAAATAATTCCACTTTTCATCAAGACGGCGGAGAATAGACGGGAGGGAGGGACCCCAAAAAACGAAGCATGTGCCAGATGAATTAGTGAAGAATATATCATGGAAAATGACTTCTTTACAAAGCGGGGGTCATGTACCTGTGCTGGATTTAAGAAGCTTGTATGAGTTATCATGCCATCATTCCACGCTGTCAGTGCCTTTATTATTTGGGGGATCAGTGACGCTCGTATTCTATTTCACTCCTCACTCCTTTCGGGGGTAAAACCTTCTAATGCAGCCCTGCTGAGCCTGCTCATAACCGTGGGGGGAGTTTTTAAGACTTCATAAGTTTTTCCCAGAGCAAAGCCACGAGACTGATTCAGCTGTAATCTTATCCTTATATGTCTTTATAGGAGCCAGATCTGGTGCGACGCGAGCTGCGCAGTCGGGCTCGGAGACGTATAATATGAGCTGTGGAAATGACAGAGTCGCCTCCTAAGTTACAGGGGTACCAACTAAAGAGATGAGCTATTGTAGGCTCTGTGTGGCGGTGGGGGGCACTGTGGTTTCTGTGAAGGTGAACAGTCACAGGGCCGACAAAGAGCTGATTATGTTTAAATACGAAATGTTACAAAGTTTATTATGTTTATTAATCGTATGCTTATTTGACTATACCCAGTTATGTTATTTTATGAAGTTGAGCACAATTCTTTCTCAAATAAATACTGTAACCGATGAGAAAATGCACCATACAAATTGTGTTGCACATCATTACGTCTGGGTTTTGGCAGGAAAACCTGCCGAACTGCTTTACAGACCAAAACTAAAGAAAAGGCCGTACTTTGCAGATGATACGCTATTATTCCTTTGCTATTATTGTTGAGTTTTAGCATGCTTGTTTACCGCCAATGAGAGGTAATTCCATATTCTCCGTAGCCGGAGTGTGAAATATGAATTATTGGGGCCACTGCGATCACATCGGGATCCTAATGGCATACCAGTCTGTAGCGGGGCCACTTGTATACCTTGCGGCTGGATGGGTCAATTTAGATCACGTTCAGAGTATAAATTAATCGGGGAGCTGGGGGATGGAGTTTCAATTAAGGAAACCTGGATTGAATTGTGCTTGTCTTCTCATGAACTGTCATATCTATCTTTAAATGGATAAAAAAATGACCTTAAATCATTTTCCCAAGTACCAAAAATTGTCTTTATGAATGCATGCATCTGAGCCAAACCCACGCTAGTTTTTGCACGAGAAGCAGCGCGTCGACTTATCCCAAATGCAGATGTCAGAGCAGGCTTCCTGCTCATCTGATCTGACGCGTAACATGGCAGATGTATCTGAGCGGTGAATGGCACCAGACGTGGGAATTGAAAATTACTTTTTTTTTCCTTTAAATCATATTGGTTAGTGTCGATAATGCATGTTTTGTGGGGGGAGAAAAAAAAGCATGGGTTTGTTTCCTGTAAATGAAGAGCGGCGGCAGTGTTTTGAGACATGATAAATCTAGTTTGAGATACAGACGACATGCAAGGTCAGGATCGATATGGGCCAACAGAGCTATCAGAACAACTATATATATATATATATATGGATGGATGGAGGATGAAGCATGTCAGAGTTCCAGGTATATAATGAGCGTTAATAATGTCAAAAAATGTCTCGCCTATTGTTTGTCTTTGTCCTTCTATTTGGCATGACGTCAAGTTTTGGAACTGCACTTCCCAAAATGCTTTGCGGAATGCAAGCAACCCACGCAATGTGAGCGGGAAGTTGGTGAGCTCGGTGTGGGTTACACACTTTAGACGTTTAAGAGAAAGGTCCACCAATCGACGCAGCAGAGGCCATTTGTGTCAAGCTTCAAAAACACTACACTTGCCACAATGCATCTTTCTTAGTCGTGCTCCCAATGGCTCACAAACTGTTCTTGACTTGTCAAACTCCTCCATACAGTTCATCCCACCACCTCTTTTGATTGCTCTTGACCAGCAGAGTGTGGAACCGCAAACACATGTTCCTGATCGCCAAATCAAGAGTGCATTGACAGCGATTTGACGAAGACGCAAACAAAGTGTCCAGTCGAAGGTGCGAGCTCCGCTGGGACCGGGGGTGAGGCCGTCCCGCGGGGATCGGCTCAGGCTCTGCTGAGCGGCGTTCGCTAACGGAGAAGTCGCTCAAGTCAGAGAGAAAATTAAGAGGTAAATAGAGAGATGGAGCGGGAATGGGAGCTGGTTGGCGGCTGTAGCCGTGAACTCTGGCTGAACCCCTCCTCCCTCTGGTCGTAGCCTCAACGGGGACGAGCAAAGACGTGATATCTTATTTTTCTGAGCCGCGCTGACACAAATTCAGCTTATTATTTTCTCATGCCTGTAAGTGAGAGAAGACGAAGAAGAAGAAGAAAAAACTCCCAGATGTTCATGCAGCTCCTTCACTTTTAATTCAAATAATTTGCAGGTTGTTTTCATGGCGGGGGGATAGAGACGTCCCTCTTGTCAGAACTCCTCGCTTTTGATTGAAGGAAATCCTTGACCCCACGGGTGCCGCCAAATTACGCTGGCGGAACACGATTGCATGTGCATGCAATTGTATCTGTCAATCTCCGCGTGAATATAAGACATGTGGACAGGCCTTCGCCGTCTATGCGATCCAGTATGTGTGTGAGCGAGAGAGATAGTGTTGCAGCTTTACGTTGGAGGTAGAGTTCCTTTCGAAACGCACATCACGCTCGACCGAGAGGTGCCGATTGTCTTCATCGCGCGAGCATCTTGACACCGACACGTGTCGGTGGAGGAATTTTGTATTTTTCCCCCCTGATTTGGCTCATGCTAATTTCGAAAAAGTGGGCCGTCGAACGTTGTCGAATCGTCCTGGTCCCTTCCCCGGCGTGTCACCTCGCTGCAGCTGCGCTCCCTCGCCTCGCTGACAGGAGCTTCGACAATTAAAGCTGTTCAAATAAATGGCTATCAAGTCGCGCGGGGGAGGTCGAAATTGGCCCCGCTTCAAGCATATCAATCAGAGCAGATGTGTGTTTAGATAACAGAAAGACCACGGCAGGGCGCGTTTCTGTCAAGGGTCCACGAGAGTGTGTTTTGTAGAACAGCTGCTTCACTGCAGAGGGGCAGAAAGCAGTTTCACTACAGAGGGCTTTAAACATTTGAATGGCAAATGTTGCCAAGCCATCTTGCCTTTAGGTTGATTATAAGACAATCTTAATGCCAGTACAATATTGAGCTGTTTTCAGAGAACATTAAATGTACTGTTAGGTTGGGTAAATGATCATTTAGCCCTTATAAAGCTAGGGTTGGTAATCTTCGTATTTGTTGAAATTCCCATTAAATCCCAACTGTCTTCCACAAAATGCTAGCGAGAGTTTGTTGTTCACGTTCATAAAGATAATTTTGGGGGGGGGGGGGGGGGG
>NW_022280042.1:2000658-2013802 GCF_004355925.1 Anarrhichthys ocellatus
AGTGGCTTTGGACGGAGGCCTGATGTGAGACGGGCTGCCAGTGTTCTCGCTAGATTTAGCTAACTTTTTCGAGCCAGTCTTGCTTGCTGCTTTCATTGGAAATGAGATGGCAACACTGGGCGGGGTCTTTCTGTTGGATGGTGAGTTAGCTAGTTTTGTCTCAGGCCATTCAGGGCAATGTACCTGATCAATAAGCAGAATTTATGTTAGCTTTATGTTAAAAAAAACAATTTTTCTTGTATCAAAGTATATATTGATGTTGCGGGATAAAATACCTCTACTGTGATATGGTTTTATCCATATTTCCCATTCTTACGACTAATAGCAATACTTCTTAGGACTTAAACCAGCATTTTACGATACTTTTGGCCAATTGTGGGTCACGCAACAAATGGTAAACACCACACTGACACATTGTCATCCTGTTGACGTTCATGTTTCTGACAAACGGATGAATTTCAGTCCAATATTCACTCTCCTTTTCCCTCTGTGTTTGGTCTCCACCAACCCCTGATGGAAATATCTGTCTCTTTGTTCACTAGCTGGTCGCTAACTCTGTCCGTCTGCTGTTTTGTGCTGGGCATGTCGTACACAGTGGATAATCAGAACTTCTCTTTTTATTTTTATTTTTTTACTGAAAACAGCTGCTGAGATTTGAACCAAAACCGTAAAGCCGTGGTCCATAAAACCAAAACAACAAGCTGAAAGATGCTAAAAAGACCTGCGGCGTCGGGTGACATTTTTTCTCGGGTTGCCGCCTCAACGACCACGCATTTAAAACCGCAGTACTTACACTTTGAGCCCTGCTGCCTGTCTATGGCTGTATATCCTGCTCTCTACCGTGGCCGCAAAGTCTGTTTGCCATCCAGCTAAGACAGCAAGAAGAAACAGTTTCGACCCTGAGCAGCATCAGCAGCGACTCACTTTTCCTGCCACAACTGCACATTCCAAATGTAGCTTCGGCCGGGTAAGAAGCGCGTGCCGGCCAAAAAATGAGGTGAAATTAGCATAAGTGCCATGTTCGATCCATCAGAGGGGGACACAAATGGCTGCTGGTCCTCATGCTATCCCGCTTTTGTTGTTTTTTGGCCCCTGTCTTCGGAGGAAGTCGTGAACTCGGAGAGAGGGAGAAAAGGGAGAGGCAGCCTGTTTAAGTTGATATTTGCTCTCAGGAGTAATTTGGAGCAGATTTTTTTTGGGGGGGAATCAGTGAAAGGGCCTCGTTGTAATTCCCTTTCATGCTCATCTTCTATATCTGAAGTCACCACGGGGCCTAAACAGCAGCATAAGGATGCCAGATGGATTAGAGGGACTCTCTCTCTCTCTCTCTCTCTCTCTCTCTCTCTCTCTCTCTCTCTCCATGTTTTGCGTATAGGGATCCAGCAGGCAGATGACAGTAGACCAAATCACACTGGCTCTCTCTCACTGTCACTCTGTTCCTCCCTCAAAAATAACTCACTCTGACATTTCTGTTTTTTTAGTTTTTTTTCGCTCCTGGAGCTTGCCGAACTGATTTCCTCCTCCACATAATGACTGGCTTGAGCAGTCGCTGGATTCTACTATAAAAAAGTGCTTTTATAGTAGAATCCAGTGACACTTCCCTGGTTGAACTCCTCTGCTGAGCTCCTTTCGTGTGGTTTCAGCGCTCAGTTAAAATGTGAGTCATGTCTAAATATTAACTTTTTGAATCATGACTGGCGTGCACGCAGCAGCAGCAGGCGACACTAACGTCTCCGACATGACACTATGCTACCAGCCGCAGAGATTGATGGGCACTCTTCGCCCCCAAAATCCATTACATACAATGGATGCCAGGCATTGCAATGGAGGGAATAAAAGCCGTTCCAATGCAATGCATTTGTGTCTCACAAGAGAACTGAAGCAAAATAAAAGTGTTTAATTTCAGCGTTTTTTAAGCTCAAAGTCCTCTTTCGGGAACAACGCTGCCTCGTTACTGATGAGCTGCTTGGTGCTCTAGATTGCTCCGCTCGGTGAAACATCCTCCCCTGAATGACAGCTGGAGGTGACATGTTGAGTGCTATCGTGGAAAAAAAGAAAGTGGAGCGGCCCCCGGGGTCGGGAGTCGTCTCTGCCCTGGGATCTGTTCGTCTGGTCGCGAGAATCCTCATAAATGTCTCTCGCCAGCTCATCAGCTGCATCGCGCCACCATTTTTTTTCCAGCCCCTGCCGGGCCCCCGAGCTGGCGGAGACGAGCTGTGATGGATGCAGTGTGGCACGGCCACTCGCAGCGGCAAGGGCCACACTGATAACACCGCCGTGTGTGTGTGTCCGAGTGTGTGCAGGTCATGGACAATTCTACTGTCGTTTTTTTTTTTTATCTTTAAAGGAATGGTTTCACATTGTTGGATAAACGCTTTTTAGCAAAACTATTGACGTCACAATGTAGTAGCCGATACCAATACCAGTGAAATTCCACAAGTTTCGAGACCCAATTTTATATCTCGGTAAAAAAACGAAGCAATACTTTAACATACACTTCATTACTACAGTTTGCATACAGTCTTTGTGAATTTATTATTAACCTATGAAGATCCGTCTCATGTTTCTTACATTTGAACATATGATGACGTTATAATATACCTTCACGCAATTTACTTAATGACACTGTAACTCAATGCAACCGCCGTACGTTAGCTGTTAGCTCTGTTATTTATTCAAGCAGGACTGTGCTGCTAACGGCTAACATTAACTAGCTCTCCTTTTGCTTATTTCATTGTTGTTTAATTGTTCACAAAGCATCATTATCAGGGCAGTTTCCTATTGTCCCCAGAACAATGTAATGCCATTACTCTCAAGTCCTGATCCCCGGTACCTACAGTACATCCCCAGCCGAAGTTAGATGAGAGGATTGACACCACTCTGATGTTTGTACGCTAAATATAAAAGCTTGAACCAGGGTGCGATTAGCTTAGCTTAGCATAATGACTGTTAGCAGGGAAAACAGCTAGCTAGCTCCATCCAAAGGGGAAAACGTGTTTTGTTATTTTTACATTTCAGTTTTTGTACCAATGAAACAAGTGATTTTACCTTTTGTACAAAGCCATGCTAACTGCTTCCCCCTGCTTCCAGTCTTCAAGCTAAGCTAAGCTAAGCTAAGCTAAGCAGATTGCTGGCTCTAGCTTCATAGGTGAGGATGGTATCAGTCTTCTCTTCTGTAACTATTTTTTCAAACACATTAAGAAATAACCTTATTTTACCAAGTGTTTAATAAAATCATATGGAACTCATTCAGTAAAAAAGAAAAGATCCATGAACCCAGCTCATGAAAAACATGCAAATGTTCAAATCATTGCTTGGCAGCAGTAACATGATGGACTGGAGGGTTGCCAGTTTGAATCTGTGCTTGGGAATTCACGACCGGGGTATTGAATTGCTAGTCCCTCCCTGTCAAAAATAATAAATAATTAAAGTACAGACACAAAGCCCTTGAGCAAGACGTAGACTTAGAAGAAGTCCTGAGTGTGAGTGCAATGCAGGTATTTCCTCAAGGCTCTGGAAATGAATGTCCTCTCTGAGCAGCGCGTTCCTGTTTGAATGCGGAGAACTGTTAACGTGACAACCGCTTCATGCTCGTGCCAGGATGCGTTTGCCGCGGAGACGTCACCGCGGACAAACGTGAAATCCCGGAGATTGGTCGCCGTCCCTCCCGTCACGCCGCTTGTAAGAGAATTATTCGCTCTTGTAGCTGCGGATTGTGACAAGGCTGCGGCGTCGGGGGCCGCCGACATTACAGCTGTCTTCGGGCCGCGGCGGTCACGCGCGCTAAATGAGGGGATGGAGAGGAATCCCGTCAGGCTTTGTGTTGGCCAAGGTCAAACGGCAGAGCGGTGACAATGTAGCAGATTACGGAGCTTGTAAGCCCAAATTGTTCGTGTGAGCTGGCTGACAGGTTGTGCCAAAATAGCACCTGCGGCCGGCTAAGCTGCACGGATGACGGCCTCCTTTTTCAGGCTGCCCTTGCGAGGGAAAATAAACATGAAGCGATAAAGTGGCAGATTCGGATGACAAATAAAGCAGATTAAGAAGGTTGTGTGTCTACCTCCTCCGTGATCCTTGGCGAAGGTTTTTTCCAGGGCTCTGCCCCCCCTGTCCGCCGCCACCTTTACACCTCCCCGGCAGCTCCGGCCTCGCCAGGTGGTTTGACTTTGCAGCCACTTTTCCACTCGAGGACTTAATGCGGACACACGGGCCCAGCTGGAAACCATTAGGCCCACGGCTCAGCCACCTACGCCAAAAAACACAACACCAGCTCAATCAGCTGGTGCAGGAGGCCTAACAGGAAGCTAACAGGAGCATCTTATGTTGCTCCTGGAAAGACGTCCACTGTTTTAATCATTCAACAATGGGCCTCAATGGAACCCAGTGAAACGGAAGTTAGTGCGCCTTTAGCTTGTGTACTGTGACGTATTCCACAGTGAAAAGCGGTGTGCAGTTACAAAAGGGATTTAAATCAAATCCTTCGCATTTGATTGGACCGCTAAAAAGTGGGCGGGCCTGGAATGTGGACTGGTGGTTCCACACACACACACACACACACACACCTCCCTCGTCGCTGAAAGTTGCAGATTGATTGATGGATGGCAGTTTGCGATGTTATTGGTTGAAATTGGTCGGTACTGGCAGACATATTTTGTCATACGGGAAGAATTTTTATATGAAATTATAAGGAAATTTGTTGTCCTTTCCCTCTGTATCTATTGTCAAAAAGGTGTTCAATATGACCGGGAATGTGACACGTGACACCGGGTCGAGGTCCGTCACTGTGGGCTGCTCGTCTGCTGACGTGTGAAAGATCAAGGTTTTGTGCAGATGGTCCTTGGGTCAGAGAGGGCAGGTGTCTCCCTCACTGCCTCTCTGACGTGTCACAGGCTGGTTTTAGCCTCTGGCTGACCTGGCCTCGGCATGTCGGCAGTTCATATCGCCGGCTTTCTTTTGGGTGTGCTTCAATGCTGTCTGGTCTGCGTTTCGTGCGGCCCGGACTCTTTTCCCTGAAAGGGTCTTTTTAAGGGGTCCGCGAGGTCGCCGGAGGCCGGGTTGGCCTGAACAGAGAGACATCTGTCCAGGCCTGGAAGGATTTCACGCTTCTGGCCATCCAGATGATTTAGGCCCTCCTGGACTACCTGCTGGGAGAGGCTCCCAGCGGGTTAACCTGACACAGATGGATCCCCACGCCCGCGCTTAACACACACATGGAGAAACACACACACACACACGTGTGTGAGGGGAAAGACAGACGCAAGTGTGAACACATAGGGGCAGAAACACACACACGTGCGCTGTAGACCGGAGGGACAACACATACACATTTTCCACAGGCATTAAGCACAAGTGGACACAGAGGAGATTAAAAGTGTATAATGATCTGGACGCTGTACCGGTCGAATCTACATACAGTCGTTTAATTGCTTCTGAATGCAATTTAAATGTCTGATTTGCTTTATTTGTCAGATAGTCGATTGCAGCTAAAGCATTGACTGATTGCGCGTGAGTAGCAGATTATATCCCATCAGCTTTTCAATCAATTTCAATACAATTCCAATTAGCTACATTTTGGCAGCCCCTTCTTTTAATTTATCTTAATAGGAATAATAAGCAGTGCAGTCGGTTTTTCTTTCTTTTTCTATATTTTTACCTTTTTAAGGACTGATTGTGTTTTTTTCTCATCAAACACCTTGCTTTGCTCCACTGACTAATTAGCTCCAATCTATCATTGCACTTTTTTCAAGTTGGTGACGGATTTAAAAAGGGTCAAAATCAAAGAAGCAGAGGCGGATGCATCCTGACTTTTATTCTCTTGTATGGGCCAAGCTCTAATAACACTGGATACTACATTTCCCATGATGCAACTCAGCAGCATCATTCATCCGACCCTCCCTGCCTGTAACTTTATTTGTCCCCTCTTCGGCCGCAATGAATTTGTAGTTTCCACTCTGAGATAACCCTGATGACATCACCATGACATCACTGGGGTTGTTTTTTTCCGACTTTGGAAAATGACCGCCTAATGTTTTACAAGGCTGAGTAGTACTCTTTAAGGGAGAATTTGCCGATTTTAACTGGTTAAAAATTGGCAAAGTTTCCCTTTTAATGACCAGTAAACGGATCTTTATGTGTGAAGTCGGTAGAGTTCCCCTTTAATGGAACGACTAAAACATGAACGTTAGAAATAACTTTTATTCAATACTCAGTTTTCCAGAGCTTCAGTTTGATTTACAGCGACGTATCGTACTACGACACATCTCAATATCACTTTTGTTATTATTGCTCTTCCAGTTTCATCAACATTTCTGCAATAAAGGATCAAAAAGCTGAAGCGGTGCTATTGTGCAGGCAATAGGAGTTTGATTTATCGTTATAAATAACAGACTAGCCTTCAGCATTCTGTGATGTTTTTTAAAGATGAGGAGTTACATTATATTTTGTCAAATCAAAAACCACCCTTTAAAAAAAAAAAATCGTATTTTTTCTTTTAACGGCTAACCAAATTTGTCCGATGAGATCGCCTCTCGTCCCAAGGGTCTCTCCTAATTCTGTAAAGCTGTGTATAAACTTCCCTCTGTGGAGTGGCAGGGATCAGCAACATCTGGCCAGGACATCAGGAAACGTCTCTCTGTCTCTCTCACACACACACACACACACACACACACACACACACACACACACACACACTGAGGCAACTGGTACTCAGACGTGCACTGCAGCGAGCGTGAGCCTCGTGAACATCTGGCTTCCCAGACTTCTCCTACGGGGAATCAACTTCTTGGTGTTTTTGACCAACTGCCTCTCATTTCTGGTCTCTGGCTCTTCCCCACTTAGAGTCCATACAAATTATGGACAAACTGACTGTTGTCTTATTCAGCATTCCTTCCTCCTACACTGCAAACAAGACTTGACATCATCATGTCAGAGGCCTGTGGATGTACAGTAGATAATTTGTGGATGTATTAACTAATGTGTCGTTCTCTTTCCTCTTATATCGCTACTTATTAACATTTACAATACTCTTTTCCAGACACGTTATTGATAACTTACTAATATGACTTCATAACTTTTGCTTCCAGCTATTAGAAAGTTTTGAAAAACTTTTAAAAGTATTTTTAAATCCCATATTGGTTAACAACATATGAACATTTATGATTTCAGACTTGATGTGTTATTAGAAAAGGAGAAAAATCTTAACCGTACCCTGTTATTGGTGACTTTATCAGCTAATTTAAAATGCAGACTTGATGTTTGTTGCCCTTTAATTAATGACATATTGATATTGATTCATGAAGACTTGACTGTCAATAATTAAACAGCTTTTTTTTACAACCTGACAGCTCAAAATGTGATCTTATTAAAGCATTAAAGCTATGCTAAAGTAACTATTAACCATTGACAAAGACACTGATTTCAACTTAGAAACGCTTTATAAAAGGTTCCTTATGAAAATAACGGTACACAGTGATTTTTGTTGAGACAGCACTTCTAATAAGCAAAAAAATATTATGAATTCATTTTTTTACACCAATCACCCCACAATTACTCCCCAGCTTAATCAATCTACTTAATCTGCAGTCTGTGGGGCCCGTTTTCTCTTTCTGTGTGCAGCGAGTGGAGAGGCGAGCTGCTGTTGTGTTGTCGGTCTCCTCGGGGGAGCGGCCCTCGCTTTCCCATCAGCCCATCAGGGGGCCTGTTTCTACACACATTAGCGGTTAATTATTATCAGCCCCGCAGCCTTAATGAGCGCCGCATCGACCTGTGGCTATACGCGCCCCGGTAACATTACCTAATGGAAAAACAATCAGCCCATCGAGCAGCTTAAGGAGTTTGCATAGATAACAGTCGATTGATTGTGTTTGTGTAGAAAGGCATTAGTGGGGTTTTCTTCTCTGTATTATTTTTTTTTTCTGAGAAAAATTGGAAAATGTTTTCACCCATTGGTAAATAAGACCTTTAGTCTTTTTTTTTTTTTTTTACTCTGAGAAAATTATCAGAAATAATACTCTGAATTTCTGAACATTTACTTCCTGGCAAGCATAAATACACGGCGATAATCTTCTGACCACTCGGTGAATTGCAAGGCTGGCAGCACTAAAAAGTAACTATTTTTTTAACCTGCTGACTTATTATTATTCACTCGGATCACAATCGAGTGTGGCTTAGAAAATATAATAAAATATGAGGGGAAAAATGATAAAAACTCACATAAAAACTGGCCTCCTAAACCCACTTCTTAGATAACAAACCACATATCTGAGACTCGTCACAAGTCAGTGATACTCCAAAGAAGATGAAAATGTGGCCCGACTTAACGCTGTAATGAAAAAGACTGTGGCTTCTTTTTTATTTTTTAAACATCTGTCTTCAAATAAAGCTCTAACCAAGAGAAGAGCTCTGCAGAACAAAGAAAACAAAAGCAGCCTGGCGTGTTATTCATTTCTGCCATTGGTGGAAATCAGAATAAAGGTTTCCACCATGAAGACGTTTGTGGACCTGACTGTGCTGCTCTTCACCTGTCAGCGATCCATCACGGCTCATCCGCCCATCAACACCCACAGAAACAGTCAATAATGTGACTGATATCATAATGCATCAGCTGACTGAAACATTCGGTTATGTTATAAGTTTTTTTTCATATTTAATATTAAGTTGGTAGCACACTGTCAGTCATTGCAGGTGTTTTATTTTGTTGCAGTTCAGTGAGCTGCATTTTGTTGAGGCCCAAATTAGTTGAAACTTCGCTCTCGCTTTGTTTTGTTGTCTCAGTTTTGGGTAAAAGAATACACTCTTATTTTGAAATCTAAAAACCTACATCCTGTATCTTCCTTGCTCGGAGGCTAAGGTACGACAAGTCCAAATAAAAAACAAATATTTTGCTCAACTTTACTAAACTTGACCAATACGTTTACTCAAGCACTTTACTTTAGTATATCCGTTTAACGCCAGTTTATACTTCAACTGTACTACATTTCAGACAAATCATATACATTTTGCTCTGCTGCATTTATCAAACAGCTATGTTGACTTTTTAGTCAACACAGCTGGCTAAATTTTACAAAGCAAATATTAGAGAAAAGTACAGAAAAAGGTTTTTCTCTTACGACCCCTCAGATTTATTTTGTGGCCCTTCGGAGGGGCCCGACCCCTTGGATGGTACACACTGGACTTAAATACCTTACTTATGCAATGATGTACCAGCATCATACCTCCTTCTTTGCTCATTTTTCCCTGTTTTGTTTTTGCGTAGCTAGAATGCTATTCTTGCACGCGGCATGAAGCTCTGAAGTCTGTATTCGTAGAGAAATGTGGAAAACATGTGTACAACCTCTGAATCCCCATCCACCGACCAAAGATGGCCTTTATTTGTAACGCTGACATATAAATTTGTCTTCGATGGGTCTTGACCACACACTTGTCATAACAGCGGGATAACGTTCCTCTGCTGGCTCGGCAGTTAAAAAACGGACTGTTGTCATTCCTCACTGGGCCGGCTCGCTGATGCTATAGGAGCTGACTTTGTGGGTGGTGGCGACGAGCAGTTCAACAATCAATTCCTAACATACACTATAACAAAGACTTCTCTTTCTTGTGACATTCGATGGGATTTTTAGAACTTGAAGCCACCACAGAAATAAAAATATTCTTCATTGATCTGTTTGTGTTGCTTAAGGGCACTTCAGCGAATGTTTTCCGTTACGATTTCGACTTAAAATCTCTTTGTGGAATCGTATTTTCCCCCCCCCCGTGTAAGCTTTGTCCCCACCGCGTCTGGTTTCTAGCATGTTGAAGCGCTGCAGGAGGTCGTCCATGCACTGACACGGATCTGATCCCCGACCAGCTGCTGGAGACGGCTCCTCTTCTGTCGACGAACATCTGCGGTCGGGTCTCTGCAGTTTGACGGGAAGAAACGCAGGACTTCAGCTCCCTTATGCTCCTCTCTATTTTCTCCCTTTTCCACCGTCTCTCTCGGCCTCTCTCGGTCTCTCTCGCCCTCGCCGCCATCTGCTCCCGATGGTTTCTGGGAAACCCCGAGTTCGGCGCACAGAAGCAGTCGGAGGCGAGAAGAAAACAAATTTGTTTGACGTTCAAATGCAAAATCGCCTTCTTCTACTTCCCTGGTGAATGTTTGAGAGATTTTTTTTGTGTCTCGGACATTGCGTTCATAGGGACATTTTTCACATAAACGTCTCCCCGTGTCTGACCTTTCACCCCTTTGATTGGTCACAGAGTCGACACGCAGGTGTTCAGCCTCACACCTGTTCGCAAGGAGGTGGGAAAGAAAAGACACCAAACACTCGCAAGAGATACGAATGAGGAGGCAGATAAATATTAAACTGTTTTGATAGATATTCCTTCAAATTTGTTTCGCCACAACGCAGATCAAAATGTCATTCAACAGAAGAAAAATACATCAGGGATAATCTTTTATTGATCGATAACGTCAACAATGCCTGACATAACTAATTGCTGAATCATTTTTAAGTTGGATAATCAGACATTTTGTAATTTAGGGGCCGTCTTCAAAAGTGGATACAAAATGAGAGAGAGGGCTTTTCAGATTTTTTTATTTTATTTTGCATAAAAGTTTGAAACAAACTATTTTTCATCAAATTTGCATCTGGACGTCCTTCCTTTAAACATACTTTTTTTTTAAATTATGCAATATGAGCAGTGCTCTTATTTGCAGTTATTTCCCCGTAATGTTCTCCTTTATTATACATATTTTTTTAAATCACAAACACCAGCGTAATTAGATACACGACTATCCGTTTTCAAAGTAAATCAATGTAATGTGCTCCTGACTTGTAATTCCCACAGTTCTCTTTATTTGTTCCACATATTATTATTAAAATAATGCTATTTTTATTGAATTAGAGTAATAAAACGTGATTTGAATATTGTTTTTCATATCCTGTGAGCAGCTTAATTTACACATGCACATATGAGTGTAAATGGAGGTAAAAAGTCATTCAACACAGAAAATGACAATATCTAACTACTTTTTTCGTCCATAAACAGATACACATCGTAGTGTGTCGCCATGAAAAAACACCGCAGCGAAAATAATACCTACACAATCACAACTGAAAAGGGGCTTCGTTGCACAGAGATTGTGCACACACACACACACACACACACACACACACACACACACATGTACATGGCGGCAAAACAGGATGATGAAGATGAAACACATGCACCCTGAGACACTGACGTCACACACACACACTCACACACATAGAGTTATGGTTTAGATGGTATGTAATGGACCACACATTGCGCCGGCTGTGTGTTAAAACAGTTATTCACGGTCTCGCATTCTGCTGCCCAGATCCATAGATGAGTTGCCTTGGTAACCTGAACTTCTGGCCTTCATGTGTGTGTGTGTGTGTGTGTGTGCGTATGATAATGTGTGCATATGTGCATGTAAATATGTCTTTTAGAGCGCATGTTTGAAAGAAGAAAAACGACCCCAGTTGCATTTAGAATCATATTGTGCTCACTGTACATGAACTTACCCAATTGTCCACTTAATTGATTGCTCTGGAGCAGCCAGACTCACTGAATATGGGAAGCTTTACTGTCTTTTGTCAAGCTGGGCTTCATAAATAACTTAGACTTCCTCCTCTGGATGGCCGCCAGTGGTTCTTCCCTATAAACCCCGCAAGCTCCCTCGGCTTCCTCCGAGCAGCCGACTGCAAAATGGACTGCCGGCTCTTGACCCCTGACCTCAGAGTCCACATCTGAGCTGAAGCATTCCCACCGCGAGTGTGTCAAGTGTGTGTGTGTGTGTGGTTGATTAATGACGATGAGGATTAATTCCTATTTCTACTTTTTGTGTGAGGAAGCTATGGTGCGCATTTTTTCCGATTCTGAAAAATAAAAAGGTGCATTACTGCACGTCATAACGCTGTATAACATTAAAGACATTTATTTAATAAGCCCACATAGTGTTGGTAATGTACAGTTAGCTATTTAAGATGTCTGTCCCTTTACAGCATCCAACATTTTGGGACGACCCAAACTTTGCTGTTAACTTTGTATTCTACTTGAATATGGAAGCTAGCACGCTAGGTTAAGTGGCAAGCTAGCACCTCCCATCTAACTTTAAAAAAAGACTAAACAACACTTTGTACGTAGCTTACTAACATGCTCTTACCTGTTTATCAGGAATGTAGCCTTCCTTTTACGTTTGAATGCACGTATTGTGAGCCGCTTCGTAACGTACTAGCTTCCGCGCGGAGAATGGGAGCTAGTTGCACCGAAAGTGGAAGCTAACTGTGGTTAGCCTAGCTAGCGAACGTAGCAAAAGACCAGGCTGTCAGCGCTCACAGCATCAGGTAGTACTGTGAGCTGGAGTGCTAACACCACAGAGGGGACGTAAGCTGCGTTCCAGACAACTCGGAGGGTGGCAGTTCAAATTTCCAACATCCAAAAGCGTCAACAAAAACATGGCTGACCGAGACAAACTTGTTGCCTTGAACGCAGCATTAAGCCCCCAAGTCTACTGACGGAGACCACTAATGTAGGGGGCTCTGCTAATTACATTATGTATTTTTGATAACATTTTGACACTGATCAATATACTGATATGATAAAAATGGTTTTACTTAAAGCATATATTTAAGTTGACATTTAAAGAACACTACTTGCCTGCTGTCTCATACAGCTTACACAAACGCACATGTGCACACGAAAGTGCCCCCCCACATTCATCATGCCACTTGAGCAGTGATGGTGCTCCCTTCTGGTCGGGTGGTGGGGGGGGAGGAAACCCCCACCTTGCCCCCCGACAGCGAGAAGTCTTCCCATACGCCGGGTGGCCCGCGGAGGGGGGCACCCACGCACGGATGACATCAGCGCTCGGCCTGAAGGAGGCCGTGACAGCCGTAGGTAAATTGAATATGACTAATCGCTTCCCCGCATCACCTCCAGGGCCGGCCAGCGATGAAAGACGGAGGGGAGAGATCTCCACAGGCCCGTCCGCGTTTGAAGTGAGAAAGAGGTTGAGAGGGTGTGATTTTTCCACAAATAATAGTAATAAAAAAAATATGGGTCAATACTCGTGGGCCTGCTGTCACTCAGCACAGTGCTGATCTGATCTACACTGGGGGGGGGGGGGGGGGGGGGGGGGGGG
>NW_022280042.1:2013902-2021554 GCF_004355925.1 Anarrhichthys ocellatus
CCCCCCCCAAAAAAACAATGTGGTGCACTGCTTTAACAGCAAATCCCATTCTTTAAGCGTTTAAGGGGGCAGCAGATGGGGAGATTGTCATCGGTGACCATCTTCTTCTCACAGCTCTGGTTTCCTTGAGTGAAGTGGATCACACACACACACACACAGAGGAGAAGAGAGACAGAGAGGCAGAGTGAGAGAGGCGGTGGGAAGATAAAGTGCTTCCACATGTGGGAGGCATGAAGAAGAAGAAGAAGAAGAAGAAGAAGAGGTACATGTGACCACCCACACAACGGGGGAATCCCAGGTGTCCTCGCCTTTTTGTTCTCGCCGTGTGTCGGACTCTCACCGTGAGAATGAGTGTGAGATATCGTTGTGTGTGTCATTAACCCGCCTCTTTGTTTTCCCCTCTTCTCTCGTGAATACAGATGTTTCCCTCGTGTTTCTGCACCTCGCCGCTGTTTTGCAGTCAAACTTCCCATGCTGATGAATGCGCTGCGTGTGATGACTTATTTTTGATGTTGATGAAGCAGATTTAAAAAAATAATAATAATAATTTAAGCATTGGCCAGCACGCTTGAACCGAAGTGTCGCGCCGCATAGCTGTGGCTGGATTTCTCGACGCCTGCTTTTTAATTAGGGCTAAAGAACTGCGCCGCCTCCTCGGTAGCACGCTATATATTGGAAAATTACATCCTTACGCTTTGGAACATCTTTAAAAGAAAACACAGAGTTGGTTGAGGAAGATTTGGTTCACATGGACCAAAGAAAGTCACATCTTCGGCCCTATATGACATAGATGTGAACATTAGACTCATGTGGTGCTGCTTTATTCCTAAAACACAGGCTAAAAACATGCAAGACTCCATAGGAAACAAATCTGTTTTTACAAGTCTCTTGACTCTCTCTTTAGGCCTGAACCAGTCTGCATTACATCCAGCGTTTTAGCAATGACCCCCCTCCCTACCACTCTCTCCACACATCAGCCCCCACCCCCACCCCCTCCCTCAAATCACGCCCTGTCGGGCAGAGTAAACAAGTGGCACTGTGTATATCCTCCATGTAATGTGGATTTAGCTCGGTGAGATGGCGGCTGTTGGAGCAGAGGGCCCCCCCTGGATGCTCAGCTGCATTGTGGGAGGTTCCCTCTCAATGCTACCTTTGTCTGTCCGATTCTGTGTGTGTGTGTGTGTGTGTGTGTGTGTGTGTGTGTGTGTGTGTGTGTGAGAGAGTTGGAGATAGTCCAGTTGACAGCCCACGATAAGTCATGAGTAAACTTCCCCCGTGGTGAGAACCGATCTTGATATACGTGAATGCCTGAAAACACCCTGGGTTAAATGGTTTGAAAATCATTCTGCTGATTGGTCTGACATGCATGCTGTCCTCACACGCACCAACACACACACACTCTGCAAATGTTCTTCCGAGTCAAGTGCAAAGAGGACTTGACCCCTCATTGGTTCACAGACAAACCAATAACATTAGAACAGAGTGGTGATATATGGTGATATATACAGACGTCATGTCAAAAACATGGTACATTTGAATTAAGACTGGAATCTGACTTTTTGCCGTTTATTTTATCATATAAGAAATTATTGTGGGACGTGAAGAAACAAAGTGTGCCCTTATGAAAAGTGACATTATAAAAAGGAAAAAAAGAAAAGTGGCATGAAATGAAAGCTGAACTCTGACTGACTGAACAGTTTGATCCAACTGACAAACCCCATTAAAATAAATGAATACAATAGATGCTGTGTTCCATCATACATCTGGATGTGGTGCCACTCATTTTCTACATGTTAGTTCTTTATGGAGGCAGCAGCTGGGAAGGAATGTGTGTATGTGTGTGTGTAAGCGCAGGGTTTCTTTTTTCTGCCGTTTTTTTTTTTTGCACGTGCTTGTGCGTCTCTGCGTGGGCCCGTTTCATTGCGCGTGCATGCGTCTCCTTCTTCCACTTCCTTGTTGACATGCATTTTCCAGCAGCAGCAGCGTTCAAAACAAACACTCAGTTCGCGCGGACTGGTGAGGTCACCGCCCCTCTTTGTTTGAGTGACAGGTGGTTGGCCCGCATGCTTCTGAAAGGGAGGGGGGGGCGGGGTATTTAGTATTTCTACTAAACTTTTTTGTTTAGTAGAAATACCGCAATTTAGGTACAAGTTACACAAAGTCCTGCGTTCAGAATTTTCAAAGTAAAAGCGCTTAATTGTCAGATAAGAACTTCGTTTGTCATGCAGACGGACTCTATAAAATGTAGATTATTCTATTGTATTTTATCCGAGGTGGAGCCAATAACTACTTCACATACCGTTGAGTTAGAATGCATCATATTTCATAAGCTTTAGCCTATTGCAGTGCAATGTGTGTCTTTGTTGCATCAGGTGCCTAGTTGATGTAAAAATCCGATTTTAATTAGCTAACTTCAGGTGCATGCATTACGTGCCAATGCAACCTCTGCTGTAGTTTGTGTGGATATTATTATATAACATTGTTCTTGGGTTGAGGCTAAGTGTACCTGCCCCAAATCCCCCCTCCCCCTCTCTTTTCTTTTTTTTTTAAAGCGCCAGAGATTTCCAGAGTGTATTCTCCTTTTTATTGCTTTCATTTGCATATAAATTAAATCCATATTGTGCCTGCGAGGCAGACTATGCTAACTATGCAAACGATCCCCGGCTTTTCTTTGTTTTACAGATAAACCCTCCGCTCCCTAAACGACAATGTGGGAGAGAGGGAGGAGAGAGGGGAGAGAAATCCTCTCGCTGTTTCATAATTGTATGAATTTTAAATACATTGTCAGCGGATCCTCTTCAGCGTGCGCAGCGGGGGAATGAGACTGTCATGATAATATTAGGAGCTGTGCGGGTTTATCATGGCAGCCTCTTCACCTCTTCACACACGTGCAGCCCATATGGCCACCGGGCCCTGCGCGTGCGAGTTTTCCCAAACATAATAACAACGCCCTCATTCAATTCCTGTTCACAACACAGTGCATGATACAGTCACTTGAAAGTGTCTTTTTAAAGTGTACTTTAGAGCCACAGAGACCCATTTGATGACGACGCGCAGATCAAATTATATTTTTGTGTCATTGCAGCTGAAATCGAGCCCTATGAATATTCATTCACAAATTTCAGTGACATTAAATTATTCCCAATATTGCTGTTGGCCCCTCCAGGACCCCTCGAGGTTTTCCACTGCTGCACCACCTGCACCAGAGCTGTCTGCGAAATCAACATGAAAAACAAGAATCCCTGAAATATGGCGTTCCAGAACTAGAAATATTTTGTTATAGTTCAATACAATCAAACAGGCGCAGTATTGTCTGCTGACGGTCCACGTGCACCCTGAGATGTATGTCCAAGTAAATAAATAAGGTGTTTTTTAATTTATATGAAAAGATGAGGTGTTAATTAAATGTGAAATAACCAGCCTCTAAACTAACAGCGAGTCCTTGCTGGTCGTTATTAAAATCAATTATTAACACGATATTGCTGTGTTTCTTATTAAATTCCCCGCTCTATGAGCACCAAAACGCAGCACTTGAAATAATTAAAAAGCCCGCAACGCGGAGGCCGTGAACTCCTCCGCTGCAGAGCTCTTAATTAAATAGTCCGACCCGCGATCGGTTGTTTGTGAGCGACGGAACAGGCCCGCGTGCATTAGGGCACAGTGGTGCTTTGAAATTATTTTTTTTAGGAGAACTGTTCAGACGACGTGATGCCACTTCAGACGTGCTCATTGAAGCATTCGCTTTGTCATCAAATAAACCATCAAATCATAGTGAGAGTTCTCCTCTGGCGTATTTATATGTTAGAAACAAATCTTTTTTTACTGTCACGGCAAATAACTCGGCGCACATATTAAAAGCTTTTTCATATGAAGTTTAAGCCTCATGTTATGCTAAATGTCTTCTAAGGAAGGGCTTCTTATTTTTTTCTTTTTTTTTACAATTGGAGACAATAGGATTGAATTCAATGTAAGTAAACTGGATGATGGAAGTAAGTGAGGGCAAATGATAATTATAAATGGGCCCCAAGTAACTGGTTTACATATTATACATATATATATGTATTTTACATCGCTGGATAGTATTTCACACCAGTGAAATTACAATTATGTGAGTTTTTGTTTCTGGTTGTAATGTGCTTTCCCCTTCAACAGCCCCCTAAAATGTAAATTAAATAATAATATAAAATACTCTCATGCTTTTAAAAATAATCAAACAAGAGGAAACAACTTCCCCATCATCATACAATCATAGGCAGAGACCCTCAACTGTGTCTGCTCTCACTGACCTTGAGCACACACACACACACACACACACACACACACACACAGTGAACAGGGTTCACAGCCAGGCTCTATCAAACCTGCGCCTGAGGTCACGTGAGGTCAAACAGGCCACATGTACCCCGTGTTCCTCCCTAAATCAGAGCAGAGAAGCTCACTGACAGCTTTCTTCAGTAAATGCATTCACTCCATTTGAGCTCTGGTAAGACTCCATGCCAGTGAAACTTCACCAGAGATGTTAAACCGCGTTAATACCCGGAATAGATTAATAGGTGAAATGTTATCCATCATGGAGAAACAAGCTGATACAGCTGATTGCTGATTGTATTGAAACAGGAACTGCAGAGTCCTTGTGTGTGTGTGTGTTTGCCCCATCTTCTCAAATATAAAAATTAAATAAAAAGTTTAAATCATCCATATATGTTAGTGAGAAATAATTTAAAAGACTTATTAATTATGGGTTGCTCTTTTAAATTTGCTGCCTGATATATTGTTCATACAAGCAATTTGGGAAGTCCAGTGAGAGCCCTGCTGGTTGTGAGGCTGGAGTGACAAAGTTATTATAATAATAATAATAATAATAATAACAACAATACTATACTACAACTAATAATAATAAAATAACTAATTTAGACTGAACAGTCCTTCATAATTTTCTACTTAAAATTCCAACTACAAAATAATTCCTGAACAATAATAACAATCATAATAATTACATTAATAATCATAATAGGCTGAATAAAAGGTTAAAATATTTTTTTAATCACCAAAACGCTGCTCAACGCTTTTATCTGTGTGAACGAATGAAAGAAGGAAGAGTTTTAGTTCTCTCTCTTTATTTCAGACTACACATGAACATATTAAAATCTTTGGCTTGTTTTGAGTCTGCGGACTGATGTGTGGAAGGAAAACGTGGCGCTACTGTGAGGGACCACAAAACAAAAACCTACAGAGCCAGTTCGACATCCTAACAATGAGAACAGACAGGAAGGACCCGGATGAGAGGTGAAATTAAATATACTGTATACAACATGATAACTGTTTTTGGCTATATAAACTTTAATAACGATCGTTCATTTATATAATTATGTCCATATACTGTCACCATTAACAGAAATCTGTGTTTTTTTTAAATAGCGTCTCCTCCACTTCCAGTTCATTTTTTTCTTTTTTTTTATGTCATTATCTCCAAAAGCCCAAAAGAGTCAGGTGCACGGCGGCCCTCGGCGGGGACACGTCTCTATTCACTATCCTCCTTGTCCTCCTGCACGGTGGTCGTGGAGTGGTTGTACAGTCCCTGGGCCATGAGCTGCAGGGCCAGGCCGTTCTTGTAGCCCGTGGCCTTTTTGATCTTCGCCCGCTTGTTCTGGAACCAGATTTTGATCTGGGACTCGTTCAGGTTCAGTTCCTGGGCCAGGGACTGCCGCCGCTGCTCCGTTATGTACCGGTTGGCCTGGAACTCGGTTTTCAGTCTCTGCAGCTGCTCCGCCGTGAAGGCCGTGCGGGGCCGCTTGTCCTCCTTGGGGCTGCTCTTCTTCTTTTTCAGTTTGCGTGTCCTCGGGCCTGGCGTGGAAACAACAAGGGGAATAAAATATTTATTCTACTGCTGGACCGCGAGCGCGAAGTCACACGCGAGGCGCGCCATGAGCCCCCTCTTAACATCGGCTCGGTGTGATTTAAAAATGTAGGTCACCCCCCCCCCCAAAACGTCATCTGCTTGACTCTTCACGATAAAAATAATTTAATTTGGATCCACTGGCCCGCCTCGTCCCAACACCAGGATTTACTCAGAACCAGCATTCATCACATTCACCACATATAAAGCTATTCAATGTGGAGCATTTCACAACATTTAAAAACTAAATAACAGACCAATAAAAAACAATATCCAGTCATTTATATCTTGTTTTTAATCATTTACACTGAAATATATTGAAACGTATGTGACTAATTCCTCCGCCGCGCAATATAGACCCACAGCGGTCGAGGTCTCGGTGAGGTCGCGAAGCCTTACATCGCGTGATTACGAATTCATATTCAACTAATATTTACTTATTGAATCTGAGTGGGCCCTCCTCGGGTCACGTGCGTGTTCGTGACTCACTCTAATGTGGAAAGGTGATTAATAGAAGACACAAACAATGCTTTCATACAGGCAGTGTCCCCGCCACACATGGGCACATATGCAAATTATCATTAGGTCAGCAATTTCCTTATGATTTTAAGAGTTATGTTTGTCTGTTTCCTCCCAAAATCAACCACAAACTGTCATAACTGCAGCTACAACCGTCTGTATTTGTGTTCATTTTAAATGCGTTAGTGCAGTCAGAGCCGACTGACAGGATGATTGTTACTTTAATGAAATAGCTGCAACATACTTCAAAGAGTGTAAGAAAAGCACGTGATGAACGTAAATAGAACACAATTAAAAGTAACGGGAGGGCCTTTGACCTTCACCGAGCACGAGCCCATCACAAAGTGTAAACAACATGCATGTATATATTCTTCATAATTCAGTTAAAACAACGAAGTAAATATGTCGAACTACAGCGAATTCGGACTTTTTTGTTGTTATTATAATTAATATTTAAGAGCCCTTCTTTTAGCTGTAAATGACTTATGCTTTATGCATCCTCCAATTATGTCTCCAAACACTGAATGCATCCTCTGGACCAACATCAGCTGACAGTCACCCATTCAGGCTTTGCAGGGAATTTAAATGTATTTTCTATATTAGCCAATAACTGTTTTGTAATATTTATTACATTTTTCTAAAATAAAGCACAGTGACTGCAGATATGCTGTCCCTTCTGCATCAGTGCATCAAATGTATTTGATATAATAAAACTTGCACTGCAAATTAAAATAAGCCTCGTCTATGGGATCATTTGTTCGGGTAAAATGTAGTATTATAAACTGGTGAGGTTGTTTTATGGCTTTTTAAAAGTCGTATCAATATAATATGTGCGTAATATTACCGTAAATGACGGTGATACGCTGCAATACCTCAGGCTTATAGGTCTACCGCAATATTACACAGCTACGGTATTAGACCCATAATGCTTTTCGTCAAACTCGCATTTAAATACGCAGACAGGAGAGTAGCCTATTGCTACTTTAGCTCTGATATAATCCATAATTAATAATATATTTACAGATTCGCACCACATGGAGGCCTTATATTGTGTTACTTACAACTTGTATGCATAGTGGAATGACATTGCGCAGTGAATTGCACTGGAAATTATTCCGACTTTTGCACATTAATGAATATCCTGCAACACATATGAGACACTTTATCCCATAATGCGCTTTTTATTTATTTGTGTGTGTGTGTGTGTGTGTGTGTGTGTGTGTGTGTGTGTGTGTGT